>NW_026701693.1:0-41809 GCF_030435755.1 Ochotona princeps
TGGTTCATTCGTAGATAATGCACTCAAAGGGCACTAAGCATAGAGTGTGAAAACTGAGTTTCCTTGAGAGCTGCTTGGAAGCCTGATGGTGTGTGAAGTTAGTGAGCCAAATGGAGTTGTTCTCCACAAGAACCACTCGGCTGATCCTTCTTCAATATGCCCTTCCACCAACATGCAGTGTTTCCTTGATTGAATTAGCTCTCACACAATATTTGCGTCTAGAGCCTTTGCATTGAGGGCTATCTGAAAACGGCTGTGGCGCTGAAGTTGCCTGTGAAGGTGGAGTTGGTGGCATGTGAACCCGCATGTGGAGCATTCGTTTGTGTGGGATGCTGACCAAGCTTCATTTCAGTCCTAGGCACTCAAAGGGCACTAAGCATAGAGTGTGAAAACTGAGTTTCCTTGAGAGCTCTTGGAAGCCTGATGGTGTGTGTAGTGAGCCAAATGGAGTTGTTCTCCCTCAAGAACCACTCGGCTGATCCTTCTTCAATATGCCCTTCACCAACATGCAGTGTTTCCTTGATTGAATTAGTTCTCACACCAATATTTGCGTCTAGAGCCTTTGCATTGAGGGCTATCTGAAAACGGCTGCGGCGCTGAAGTTGCCTGTGAATGTGGAGTTGGTGCATGTGAAACCCGCATGTGAACATTCGTTTGTGTGGGATGCTCTACCAGGTTCATTCCTAGATAATGCATTCAAAGGGCACGAAGCATAGAGTGTGAAAACTGAGTTCCTTGAGAGCTGCTTGGAAGCCTGATGGTGTGTGAAGTTAGTGAGCCAAATGGAGTTGTTCTCCCACAAGAACTACTCGGCTGATCCTTCTTCAATATGCCCTTCACCAACATGCAGTGTTTCCTTGATTGAATTAGCTCTCACACCAATATTTGCGTCTAGAGCCTTTGCATTGAGGGCTATCTGAAAACAGCTGTGGCTCTGAAGTTGCTGTGAAGGTGGAGTTGGTGGCATGTGAAACCCGCATGTGGAGCATTCGTTTGTGTGGATGCTGACCAAGCTTCACTTCAGTCCTAGGCACTCAAAGGGCACTAAGCATAGAGTGTGAAAACTGAGTTTCCTTGAGAGCTGCTTGGAAGCCTGATGGTGTGTAGTGAGCCAAATGGAGTTGTTCTCCCTCAAGAACCACTCGGCTGATCCTTCTTCAATATGCCCTTCACCAACATGCAGTGTTTCCTTGATTGAATTAGTTCTCACACCAATATTTGCATCTAGAGCCTTTGCATTGAGGGCTATCTGAAAATGGCTGAGGTGCTGAACTGCCTGTGAATGTGGAGTTGGTGGCATGTGAAACCCGCATGTGAACGTTCGTTTGTGTGGGATGCTCTACCAGGTTCATTCCTAGATAATGCATTAAAGGGCACTATACATAGAGTGTGAAAACTGAGTTTCCTTGAGAGCTGCTTGGAAGCCTGATGGTGTGTGAAGTTAGTGAGCCAAATGGAGTTGTTCTCCCCACAAGAACCACTCGGCTGATCCTTCTTCAATATGCCCTTCACCAACATGCAGTGTTTCCTTGATTGAATTAGCTCTCACACCAATATTTGCGTCTAGAGCCTTTGCATTGAGGGCTATCTGAAAAACGGCTGTGGCGCTGAAGTTGCCTGTGAATGTGGAGTTGGTGGCATGTGAAACCCGCATGTGGAGCATTTGTTTGTGTGGGATGCTCTACCAGGTTCATTCCTAGATATGCACTCAAAGGGCACTAAGCATAGTGTGTGAAAACTGAGTTTCCTTGAGAGTTGCTTGATAGCCTGATGGTGTGTGAAGTTAGTGAGCCAAATGGAGTTGTTCTCCACAAGAACCACTCGGCTGATTCTTCTTCAATAATGCCCTTCACCAACATGCAGTGTTTCCTTGATTGAATTAGCTCTCACACCAATATTTGCGTCTAGAGCCTTTGCATTGAGGGCTATCTGAAAACGGCTGTGGCGCTGAAGTTGCCTGAGAATGTGGAGTTGTGGCATGTGAAACCCGCATGTGGAGCATTCGTTTGTGTGGGATGCTGACCAAGCTTCATTTCAGTCCTAGGCACACATAGAGCATTAAGCATAGAGTGTGAAAACTGAGTTCCTTGAGAGCTGCTTGGAAGCCTGATGGTGTGTGAAGTTAGTGAGCCAAATGGAGTTGTTCTCCCACAAGAACCACTCGGCCGATCCTTCTTCAATATGCCCTTCACCAACATGCAGTGTTTCCTTGATTGAATTAGCTCTCACACCAATATTTGCGTCTAGAGCCTTTGCATTGAGGGCTACTAATGCAGGGGCGCTGAAAACGGCTGTGGCGCTGAAGTTGCCTGTGAATGTGGAGTTGGTGGCATGTGAAACCCGCATGTGGAGCATTCGTTTGTGTGGATGCTCTACCAGGTTCATTCCTAGATAATGCACTCAAAGGGCACTAAGCATAGAGTGTGAAAACTGAGTTTCCTTGAGAGCTGCTTGGAAGCCTGATGGTGTGTGAAGTTAGTGAGCCAAATGGAGTTGTTCTCCCACAAGAACCACTCGCCTGATCCTTCTTCATATGCCCTTCACCAACATGCAGTGTTTCCTTGATTGAATTAGCTCTCACACCAATATTTGCGTCTAGAGCCTTTGCATTGAGGGCTATCTGAAAACGGCTGTGGCACTGAAGTTGCCTGTGAATGTGGAGTTGGTGGCATGTGAAACCCGCATGTGGAGCATTCGTTTGTGTGGATGCTGACCAAGCTTCATTTCAGTCCTAGGCACTCAAAGGGCACTAAGCATAGAGTGTGAAAACTGAGTTCCTTGAGAGCTGCTTGGAAGCCTGATGGTGTGTGTAGTGAGCCAAATGGAGTTGTTCTCCCACAAGAACCACTCGGCTGATCCTTCTTCAATATGCCCTTCACCAACATGCAGTGTTTCCTTGATTGAATTAGCTCTCACACCAATATTTGCGTCCACAGCCTTTGCATTGAGGGCTATCTGAAAACGGCTGTGGCTCTGAAGTTGCCTGTGAATGTGGAGTTGGTGGCATGTGAAACCCGCATGTGGAACATTCGTTTGTGTGGATGCTCTACCAGGTTCATTCCTAGATAATGCACTCAAGGGCACTAAGCATAGAGTGTGAAAAACTGAGTTTCCTTGAGAGCTGCTTGGAAGCCTGATGGTGTGTGTAGTGAGCCAAATGGAGTTGTCTCCCACAAGAACCACTCGGCTGATCCTTCTTCAATATGCCCTTCACCAACATGCAGTGTTTCCTTGATTGAATTAGCTCTCACACCAATATTTGCGTCTAGAGCCTTTGCATTGAGGGCTATCTGAAACGGCTGTGGCGCTGAAGTTGCCTGTGAATGTGGAGTTGGTGCATGTGAAACCCGCATGTGGAGCATTCGTTTGTGTGGGATGCTCTACCAGGTTCATTCCTAGATAATGCACTCAAAGGGCACTAAGCATAGAGTGTGAAAACTGAGTTTCCTTGAGAGCTGCTTGGAAGCCTGATGGGTGTGAAGTTAGTGAGCCAAATGGAGTTGTTCTCCCACAAGAACCACTCGGCTGATCCTTCTTCAATATGCCCTTCACCAACATGCAGTGTTTCCTTGATTGAATTAGCTCTCACACCAATATTTGCGTCTAGAGCCTTTGCATTGAGGGCTATCTGAAAACGGCTGTGGCGATGAAGTTGCCTGTGAATGTGGAGTTGGTGGCATGTGAAACCCGCATGTGGAGCATTCGTTTGTGTGGGATGCTCTACCAGGTTCACTCCTAGATAATGCACTCAAAGGGCACGAAGCATAGAATGTGAAAACTGAGTTTCCTTGAGAGCTGCTTGGAAGCCTGATGGTGTGTGAAGTTAGTGAGCCAAATGGAGTTGTTCTCCCACAAGAACCACTCGGCTGATCCTTCTTCAATATGCCCTTCACCAACATGCAGTGTTTCCTTGATTGAATTAGCTCTCACACCAATATTTGCGTCTAGAGCCTTTACATTGAGGGCTATCTGAAAACGGCTGTGGCGCTGAAGTTGCCTGTGAATGTGGAGTTGGTGGCATGTGAAACCCGCATGTGGAGCATTCGTTTGTGTGGGATGCTCTACCAGGTTCATTCCTAGATAATGCATTCAAAGGGCACTAAGCATAGAGTGTGAAAACTGAGTTTCCTTGAGAGCTGCTTGGAAGCCTGATGGTGTGTGAAGTTAGTGAGCCAAATGGAGTTGTTCTCCCACAAGAACTACTCGGCTGATCCTTCTTCAATATGCCCTTCACCAACATGCAGTGTTTCCTTGATTGAATTAGCTCTCACACCAATATTTGCGTCTAGAGCCTTTGCATTGAGGGCTATCTGAAAACGGCTGTGGCGCTGAAGTTGCCTGTGAATGTGGAGTTGGTGGCATGTGAAACCCGCATGTGGAGCATTCGTTTGTGTGGGATGCTGACCAAGCTTCATTTCAGTCCTAGGCACTCAAAGGGCACTAAGCATAGAGTGTGAAAACTGAGTTTCCTTGAGAGCTGCTTGGAAGCCTGATGGTGTGTGTAGTGAGCCAAATGGAGTTGTTCTCCCTCAAGAACCACTCGGCTGATCCTTCTTCAATAAGCCCTTCACCAACATGCAGTGTTTCCTTGATTGAATTAGTTCTCACACCAATATTTGCGTCTAGAGCCTTTGCATTGCGGGCTATCTGAAAACGGCTGTGGCGCTGAAGTTGCCTGTGAATGTGGAGTTGGTGGCATGTGAAACCCGCATGTGGAGCATTCGTTTGTGTGGGATGCTCTACCAGGTTCATTCCTAGATAATGCATTCAAAGGGCACTAAACATAGAGTGTGAAAACTGAGTTTCCTTGAGAGCTGCTTGGAAGCCTGATGGTGTGTGAAGTTAGTGAGCCAAATGGAGTTGTTCTCCCACAAGAACTACTCGGCTGATCCTTCTTCAATATGCCCTTCACCAACATGCAGTGTTTCCTTGATTGAATTAGCTCTCACACCAATATTTGCGTCTAGAGCCTTTGCATTGAGGGCTATCTGAAAACGGCTGTGGCGCTGAAGTTGCCTGTGAATGTGGAGTTGGTGGCATGTGAAACCCGCATGTGGAGCATTCGTTTGTGTGGGATGCTGACCAAGCTTCATTTCAGTCCTAGGCACTCAAAGGGCACTAAGCATAGAGTGTGAAAACTGAGTTTCCTTGAGAGCTGCTTGGAAGCCTGATGGTGTGTGTAGTGAGCCAAATGGAGTTGTTCTCCCTCAAGAACCACTCGGCTGATCCTTCTTCAACATGCCCTTCACCAACATGCAGTGTTTCCTTGATTGAATTAGTTCTCACACCAATATTTGCGTCTAGAGCCTTTGCATTGAGGGCTATCTGAAAACGGCTGAGGTGCTGAAGTTGCCTGTGAATGTGGAGTTGGTGGCATGTGAAACCCGCATGTGGAACATTCGTTTGTGTGGGATGCTCTACCAGGTTCATTCCTAGATAATGCATTCAAAGGGCACTAAACATAGAGTGTGAAAACTGAGTTTCCTTGAGAGCTGCTTGGAAGCCTGATGGTGTGTGTAGTGAGCCAAATGGAGTTGTTCTCCCACAAGAACCACTCGGCTGATCCTTCTTCAATATGCCCTTCACCAACATGCAGTGTTTCCTTGATTGAATTAGCTCTCACACCAATATTTGCGTCCACATCCTTTGCATTGAGGGCTATCTGAAAACGGCTGTGGCTCTGAAGTTGCCTGTGAATGTGGAGTTGGTGGCATGTGAAACCCGCATGTGGAGCATTCGTTTGTGTGGGATGCTCTACCAGGTTCATTCCTAGATAATGCACTCAAAGGGCACTAAGCATAGAGTGTGAAAACTGAGTTTCCTTGAGAGCTGCTTGGAAGCCTGATGGTGTGTGTAGTGAGCCAAATGGAGTTGTTCTCCCACAAGAACCACTCGGCTGATCCTTCTTCAATATGCCCTTCAACAACATGCAGTGTTTCCTTGATTGAATTAGCTCTCACACCAATATTTGCGTCTAGAGCCTTTGCATTGAGGGCTATCTGAAAACGGCTGTGGCG
Organism: Ochotona princeps; assembly: GCF_030435755.1. Lineage (NCBI taxonomy): Eukaryota > Metazoa > Chordata > Mammalia > Lagomorpha > Ochotonidae > Ochotona > Ochotona princeps. The sequence goes on from NW_026701693.1 coordinate 6,018, forward strand.
CTGAAGTTGCCTGTGAATGTGGAGTTGGTGGCATGTGAAACCCGCATGTGGAGCATTCGTTTGTGTGGGATGCTCTACCAGGTTCATTCCTAGATAATGCACTCAAAGGGCACTAAGCATAGAGTGTGAAAACTGAGTTTCCTTGAGAGCTGCTTGGAAGCCTGATGGTGTGTGAAGTTAGTGAGCCAAATGGAGTTGTTCTCCCACAAGAACTACTCGGCTGATCCTTCTTCAATATGCCCTTCACCAACATGCAGTGTTTCCTTGATTGAATTAGCTCGCACACCAATATTTGCGTCTAGAGCCTTTGCATTGAGGGCTATCTGAAAACGGCTGTGGCGCTGAAGTTGCCTGTGAATGTGGAGTTGGTGGCATGTGAAACCCGCATGTGGAGCATTCGTTTGTGTGGGATGCTGACCAAGCTTCATTTCAGTCCTAGGCACTCAAAGGGCACTAAGCATATAGTGTGAAAACTGAGTTTCCTTGAGAGCTGCTTGGAAGCCTGATGGTGTGTGTAGTGAGCCAAATGGAGTTGTTCTCCCTCAAGAACCACTCGGCTGATCCTTCTTCAATAAGCCCTTCACCAACATGCAGTGTTTCCTTGATTGAATTAGTTCTCACACCAATATTTGCGTCTAGAGCCTTTGCATTGAGGGCTATCTGAAAACGGCTGTGGCGCTGAAGTTGCCTGTGAATGTGGAGTTGGTGGCATGTGAAACCCGCATGTGGAACATTCGTTTGTGTGGGATGCTCTACCAGGTTCATTCCTAGATAATGCATTCAAAGGGCACTAAACATAGAGTGTGAAAACTGAGTTTCCTTGAGAGCTGCTTGGAAGCCTGATGGTGTGTGAAGTTAGTGAGCCAAATGGAGTTGTTCTCCCACAAGAACTACTCGGCTGATCCTTCTTCAATATGCCCTTCACCAACATGCAGTGTTTCCTTGATTGAATTAGCTCTCACACCAATATTTGCGTCTAGAGCCTTTGCATTGAGGGCTATCTGAAAACGGCTGTGGCGCTGAAGTTGCCTGTGAAGGTGGAGTTGGTGGCATGTGAAACCCGCATGTGGAGCATTCGTTTGTGTGGGATGCTGACCAAGCTTCATTTCAGTCCTAGGCACTCAAAGGGCACTAAGCATAGAGTGTGAAAACTGAGTTTCCTTGAGAGCTGCTTGGAAGCCTGATGGTGTGTGAAGTTAGTGAGCCAAATGGAGTTGTTCTCCCACAAGAACCACTCGGCTGATCCTTCTTCAATATGCCCTTCACCAACATGCAGTGTTTCCTTGATTGAATTAGCTCTCACACCAATATTTGCGTCTAGAGCCTTTGCATTGAGGGCTATCTGAAAACGGCTGTGGCACTGAAGTTGCCTGTGAATGTGGAGTTGGTGGCATGTGAAACCCGCATGTGGAGCATTCGTTTGTGTGGGATGCTGACCAAGCTTCATTTCAGTCCTAGGCACTCAAAGGGCACTAAGCATAGAGTGTGAAAACTGAGTTTCCTTGAGAGCTGCTTGGAAGCCTGATGGTGTGTGTAGTGAGCCAAATGGAGTTGTTCTCCCACAAGAACCACTCGGCTGATCCTTCTTCAATATGCCCTTCACCAACATGCAGTGTTTCCTTGATTGAATTAGCTCTCACACCAATATTTGCGTCTAGAGCCTTTGCATTGAGGGCTATCTGAAAACGGCTGTGGCTCTGAAGTTGCCTGTGAATGTGGAGTTGGTGGCATGTGAAACCCGCATGTGGAACATTCGTTTGTGTGGGATGCTCTACCAGGTTCATTCCTAGATAATGCACTCAAAGGGCACTAAGCATATAGTGTGAAAACTGAGTTTCCTTGAGAGCTGCTTGGAAGCCTGATGGTGTGTGTAGTGAGCCAAATGGAGTTGTTCTCCCACAAGAACCACTCGGCTGATCCTTCTTCAATATGCCCTTCACCAACATGCAGTGTTTCCTTGATTGAATTAGCTCTCACACCAATATTTGCGTCTAGAGCCTTTGCATTGAGGGCTATCTGAAAACGGCTGTGGCGCTGAAGTTGCCTGTGAATGTGGAGTTGGTGGCATGTGAAACCCGCATGTGGAGCATTCGTTTGTGTGGGATGCTCTACCAGGTTCATTCCTAGATAATGCACTCAAAGGGCACTAAGCATAGAGTGTGAAAACTGAGTTTCCTTGAGAGCTGCTTGGAAGCCTGATGGTGTGTGAAGTTAGTGAGCCAAATGGAGTTGTTCTCCCACAAGAACTACTCGGCTGATCCTTCTTCAATATGCCCTTCACCAACATGCAGTGTTTCCTTGATTGAATTAGCTCTCACACCAATATTTGCGTCTAGAGCCTTTGCATTGAGGGCTATCTGAAAACGGCTGTGGCGCTGAAGTTGCCTGTGAATGTGGAGTTGGTGGCATGTGAAACCCGCATGTGGAGCATTCGTTTGTGTGGGATGCTGACCAAGCTTCATTTCAGTCCTAGGCACTCAAAGGGCACTAAGCATATAGTGTGAAAACTGAGTTTCCTTGAGAGCTGCTTGGAAGCCTGATGGTGTGTGTAGTGAGCCAAATGGAGTTGTTCTCCCTCAAGAACCACTCGGCTGATCCTTCTTCAATAAGCCCTTCACCAACATGCAGTGTTTCCTTGATTGAATTAGTTCTCACACCAATATTTGCGTCTAGAGCCTTTGCATTGAGGGCTATCTGAAAACGGCTGTGGCGCTGAAGTTGCCTGTGAATGTGGAGTTGGTGGCATGTGAAACCCGCATGTGGAGCATTCGTTTGTGTGGGATGCTCTACCAGGTTCATTCCTAGATAATGCATTCAAAGGGCACTAAACATAGAGTGTGAAAACTGAGTTTCCTTGAGAGCTGCTTGGAAGCCTGATGGTGTGTGAAGTTAGTGAGCCAAATGGAGTTGTTCTCCCACAAGAACTACTCGGCTGATCCTTCTTCAATATGCCCTTCACCAACATGCAGTGTTTCCTTGATTGAATTAGCTCTCACACCAATATTTGCGTCTAGAGCCTTTGCATTGAGGGCTATCTGAAAACGGCTGTGGCGCTGAAGTTGCCTGTGAATGTGGAGTTGGTGGCATGTGAAACCCGCATGTGGAGCATTCGTTTGTGTGGGATGCTGACCAAGCTTCATTTCAGTCCTAGGCACTCAAAGGGCACTAAGCATAGAGTGTGAAAACTGAGTTTCCTTGAGAGCTGCTTGGAAGCCTGATGGTGTGTGTAGTGAGCCAAATGGAGTTGTTCTCCCTCAAGAACCACTCGGCTGATCCTTCTTCAACATGACCTTCACCAACATGCAGTGTTTCCTTGATTGAATTAGTTCTCACACCAATATTTGCGTCTAGAGCCTTTGCATTGAGGGCTATCTGAAAACGGCTGAGGTGCTGAAGTTGCCTGTGAATGTGGAGTTGGTGGCATGTGAAACCCGCATGTGGAACATTCGTTTGTGTGGGATGCTCTACCAGGTTCATTCCTAGATAATGCATTCAAAGGGCACTAAACATAGAGTGTGAAAACTGAGTTTCCTTGAGAGCTGCTTGGAAGCCTGATGGTGTGTGTAGTGAGCCAAATGGAGTTGTTCTCCCACAAGAACCACTCGGCTGATCCTTCTTCAATATGCCCTTCACCAACATGCAGTGTTTCCTTGATTGAATTAGCTCTCACACCAATATTTGCGTCCACATCCTTTGCATTGAGGGCTATCTGAAAACGGCTGTGGCTCTGAAGTTGCCTGTGAATGTGGATTTGGTGGCATGTGAAACCCGCATGTGGAGCATTCGTTTGTGTGGGATGCTCTACCAGGTTCATTCCTAGATAATGCACTCAAAGGGCACTAAGCATAGAGTGTGAAAACTGAGTTTCCTTGAGAGCTGCTTGGAAGCCTGATGGTGTGTGTAGTGAGCCAAATGGAGTTGTTCTCCCACAAGAACCACTCGGCTGATCCTTCTTCAATATGCCCTTCACCAACATGCAGTGTTTCCTTGATTGAATTAGCTCTCACACCAATATTTGCGTCTAGAGCCTTTGCATTGAGGGCTATCTGAAAACGGCTGTGGCGCTGAAGTTGCCTGTGAATGTGGAGTTGGTGGCATGTGAAACCCGCATGTGGAGCATTCGTTTGTGTGGGATGCTCTACCAGGTTCATTCCTAGATAATGCACTCAAAGGGCACTAAGCATAGAGTGTGAAAACTGAGTTTCCTTGAGAGCTGCTTGGAAGCCTGATGGTGTGTGAAGTTAGTGAGCCAAATGGAGTTGTTCTCCCACAAGAACTACTCGGCTGATCCTTCTTCAATATGCCCTTCACCAACATGCAGTGTTTCCTTGATTGAATTAGCTCGCACACCAATATTTGCGTCTAGAGCCTTTGCATTGAGGGCTATCTGAAAACGGCTGTGGCGCTGAAGTTGCCTGTGAATGTGGAGTTGGTGGCATGTGAAACCCGCATGTGGAGCATTCGTTTGTGTGGGATGCTGACCAAGCTTCATTTCAGTCCTAGGCACTCAAAGGGCACTAAGCATATAGTGTGAAAACTGAGTTTCCTTGAGAGCTGCTTGGAAGCCTGATGGTGTGTGTAGTGAGCCAAATGGAGTTGTTCTCCCTCAAGAACCACTCGGCTGATCCTTCTTCAATAAGCCCTTCACCAACATGCAGTGTTTCCTTGATTGAATTAGTTCTCACACCAATATTTGCGTCTAGAGCCTTTGCATTGAGGGCTATCTGAAAACGGCTGTGGCGCTGAAGTTGCCTGTGAATGTGGAGTTGGTGGCATGTGAAACCCGCATGTGGAACATTCGTTTGTGTGGGATGCTCTACCAGGTTCATTCCTAGATAATGCATTCAAAGGGCACTAAACATAGAGTGTGAAAACTGAGTTTCCTTGAGAGCTGCTTGGAAGCCTGATGGTGTGTGAAGTTAGTGAGCCAAATGGAGTTGTTCTCCCACAAGAACTACTCGGCTGATCCTTCTTCAATATGCCCTTCACCAACATGCAGTGTTTCCTTGATTGAATTAGCTCTCACACCAATATTTGCGTCTAGAGCCTTTGCATTGAGGGCTATCTGAAAACGGCTGTGGCGCTGAAGTTGCCTGTGAAGGTGGAGTTGGTGGCATGTGAAACCCGCATGTGGAGCATTCGTTTGTGTGGGATGCTGACCAAGCTTCATTTCAGTCCTAGGCACTCAAAGGGCACTAAGCATAGAGTGTGAAAACTGAGTTTCCTTGAGAGCTGCTTGGAAGCCTGATGGTGTGTGAAGTTAGTGAGCCAAATGGAGTTGTTCTCCCACAAGAACCACTCGGCTGATCCTTCTTCAATATGCCCTTCACCAACATGCAGTGTTTCCTTGATTGAATTAGCTCTCACACCAATATTTGCGTCTAGAGCCTTTGCATTGAGGGCTATCTGAAAACGGCTGTGGCACTGAAGTTGCCTGTGAATGTGGAGTTGGTGGCATGTGAAACCCGCATGTGGAGCATTCGTTTGTGTGGGATGCTGACCAAGCTTCATTTCAGTCCTAGGCACTCAAAGGGCACTAAGCATAGAGTGTGAAAACTGAGTTTCCTTGAGAGCTGCTTGGAAGCCTGATGGTGTGTGTAGTGAGCCAAATGGAGTTGTTCTCCCACAAGAACCACTCGGCTGATCCTTCTTCAATATGCCCTTCACCAACATGCAGTGTTTCCTTGATTGAATTAGCTCTCACACCAATATTTGCGTCCACAGCCTTTGCATTGAGGGCTATCTGAAAACGGCTGTGGCTCTGAAGTTGCCTGTGAATGTGGAGTTGGTGGCATGTGAAACCCGCATGTGGAACATTCGTTTGTGTGGGATGCTCTACCAGGTTCATTCCTAGATAATGCACTCAAAGGGCACTAAGCATATAGTGTGAAAACTGAGTTTCCTTGAGAGCTGCTTGGAAGCCTGATGGTGTGTGTAGTGAGCCAAATGGAGTTGTTCTCCCACAAGAACCACTCGGCTGATCCTTCTTCAATATGCCCTTCACCAACATGCAGTGTTTCCTTGATTGAATTAGCTCTCACACCAATATTTGCGTCTAGAGCCTTTGCATTGAGGGCTATCTGAAAACGGCTGTGGCGCTGAAGTTGCCTGTGAATGTGGAGTTGGTGGCATGTGAAACCCGCATGTGGAGCATTCGTTTGTGTGGGATGCTCTACCAGGTTCATTCCTAGATAATGCACTCAAAGGGCACTAAGCATAGAGTGTGAAAACTGAGTTTCCTTGAGAGCTGCTTGGAAGCCTGATGGTGTGTGAAGTTAGTGAGCCAAATGGAGTTGTTCTCCCACAAGAACTACTCGGCTGATCCTTCTTCAATATGCCCTTCACCAACATGCAGTGTTTCCTTGATTGAATTAGCTCTCACACCAATATTTGCGTCTAGAGCCTTTGCATTGAGGGCTATCTGAAAACGGCTGTGGCGCTGAAGTTGCCTGTGAATGTGGAGTTGGTGGCATGTGAAACCCGCATGTGGAGCATTCGTTTGTGTGGGATGCTGACCAAGCTTCATTTCAGTCCTAGGCACTCAAAGGGCACTAAGCATATAGTGTGAAAACTGAGTTTCCTTGAGAGCTGCTTGGAAGCCTGATGGTGTGTGTAGTGAGCCAAATGGAGTTGTTCTCCCTCAAGAACCACTCGGCTGATCCTTCTTCAATAAGCCCTTCACCAACATGCAGTGTTTCCTTGATTGAATTAGTTCTCACACCAATATTTGCGTGTAGAGCCTTTGCATTGAGGGCTATCTGAAAACGGCTGTGGCGCTGAAGTTGCCTGTGAATGTGGAGTTGGTGGCATGTGAAACCCGCATGTGGAGCATTCGTTTGTGTGGGATGCTCTACCAGGTTCATTCCTAGATGATGCACTCAAAGGGCACTAAACATAGAGTGTGAAAACTGAGTTTCCTTGAGAGCTGCTTGGAAGCCTGATGGTGTGTGAAGTTAGTGAGCCAAATGGAGTTGTTCTCCCACAAGAACTACTCGGCTGATCCTTCTTCAATATGCCCTTCACCAACATGCAGTGTTTCCTTGATTGAATTAGCTCTCACACCAATATTTGCGTCTAGAGCCTTTGCATTGAGGGCTATCTGAAAACGGCTGTGGCGCTGAAGTTGCCTGTGAATGTGGAGTTGGTGGCATGTGAAACCCGCATGTGGAGCATTCGTTTGTGTGGGATGCTGACCAAGCTTCATTTCAGTCCTAGGCACTCAAAGGGCACTAAGCATAGAGTGTGAAAACTGAGTTTCCTTGAGAGCTGCTTGGAAGCCTGATGGTGTGTGAAGTTAGTGAGCCAAATGGAGTTGTTCTCCCTCAAGAACCACTCGGCTGATCCTTCTTCAATATGCCCTTCACCAACATGCAGTGTTTCCTTGATTTAATTAGTTCTCACACCAATATTTGCGTCTAGAGCCTTTGCATTGAGGGCTATCTGAAAACGGCTGAGGTGCTGAAGTTGCCTGTGAATGTGGAGTTGGTGGCATGTGAAACCCGCATGTGGAACATTCGTTTGTGTGGGATGCTCTACCAGGTTCATTCCTAGATAATGCATTCAAAGGGCACTAAACATAGAGTGTGAAAACTGAGTTTCCTTGAGAGCTGCTTGGAAGCCTGATGGTGTGTGAAGCTAGTGAGCCAAATGGAGTTGTTCTCCCACAAGAACCACTCGGCTGATCCTTCTTCAATATGCCCTTCACCAACATGCAGTGTTTCCTTGATTGAATTAGCTCTCACACCAATATTTGCGTCTAGAGCCTTTGCATTGAGGGCTATCTGAAAAACGGCTGTGGCGCTGAAGTTGCCTGTGAATGTGGAGTTGGTGGCATGTGAAACCCGCATGTGGAGCATTCGTTTGTGTGGGATGCTCTACCAGGTTCATTCCTAGATAATGCACTCAAAGGGCACTAAGCATAGTGTGTGAAAACTGAGTTTCCTTGAGAGCTGCTTGGAAGCCTGATGGTGTGTGAAGTTAGTGAGCCAAATGGAGTTGTTCTCCCACAAGAACCACTCGGCTGATTCTTCTTCAATATGCCCTTCACCAACATGCAGTGTTTCCTTGATTGAATTAGCTCTCACACCAATATTTGCGTCTAGAGCCTTTGCATTGAGGGCTATCTGAAAACGGCTGTGGCGCTGAAGTTGCCTGAGAATGTGGAGTTGGTGGCATGTGAAACTCGCATGTGGAGCATTCGTTTGTGTGGGAAGCTGACCAAGCTTCATTTCAGTCCTAGGCACACATAGAGCACTAAGCATAGAGTGTGAAAACTGAGTTTCCTTGAGAGCTGCTTGGAAGCCTGATGGTGTGTGAAGTTAGTGAGCCAAATGGAGTTGTTCTCCCACAAGAACCACTCGGCTGATCCTTCTTCAATATGCCCTTCACCAACATGCAGTGTTTCCTTGATTTAATTAGCTCTCACACCAATATTTGCGTCTAGAGCCTTTGCATTGAGGGCTATCTGAAAACGGCTGTGGCGCTGAAGTTGCCTGTGAAGGTGGAGTTGGTGGCATGTGAAACCCGCATGTGGAGCATTCGTTTGTGTGGGATGCTCTACCAGGTTCATTTCAGTCCTAGCCATAGAAAGGGCACTAAGCATAGAGTGTGAAAACTGAGTTTCCTTGAGAGCTGCTTGGAAGCCTGATGGTGTGTGAAGTTAGTGAGCCAAATGGAGTTGTTCTCCCACAAGAACCACTCGGCTGATCCTTCTTCAATATGCCCTTCACCAACATGCAGTGTTTCCTTGATTTAATTAGTTCTCACACCAATATTTGCGTCTAGAGCCTTTGCATTGAGGGCTATCTGAAAACGGCTGTGGCGCTGAAGTTGCCTGTGAATGTGGAGTTGGTGGCATGTGAAACCCGCATGTGGAGCATTCGTTTGTGTGGGATGCTCTACCAGGTTCATTCCTAGATAATGCACTCAAAGGGCACTAAGCATAGAGTGTGAAAACTGAGTTTCCTTGAGAGCTGCTTGGAAGCCTGATGGTGTGTGAAGTTAGTGAGCCAAATGGAGTTGTTCTCCCACAAGAACCACTCGGCTGATCCTTCTTCAATATGCCCTTCACCAACATGCAGTGTTTCCTTGATTGAATTAGCTCTCACACCAATATTTGCGTCTAGAGCCTTTGCATTGAGGGCTATCTGAAAACGGCTGTGGCACTGAAGTTGCCTGTGAATGTGGAGTTGGTGGCATGTGAAACCCGCATGTGGAGCATTCGTTTGTGTGGGATACTGACCAAGCTTCATTTCAGTCCTAGGCACTCAAAGGGCACTAAGCATAGAGTGTGAAAACTGAGTTTCCTTGAGAGCTGCTTGGAAGCCTGATGGTGTGTGTAGTGAGCCAAATGGAGTTGTTCTCCCACAAGAACCACTCGGCTGATCCTTCTTCAATATGCCCTTCACCAACATGCAGTGTTTCCTTGATTGAATTAGCTCTCACACCAATATTTGCGTCTAGAGCCTTTGCATTGAGGGCTATCTGAAAACGGCTGTGGCGCTGAAGTTGCCTGTGAATGTGGAGTTGGTGGCATGTGAAACCCGCATGTGGAGCATTCGTTTGTGTGGGATGCTCTACCAGGTTCATTCCTAGATAATGCATTCAAAGGGCACTAAACATAGAGTGTGAAAACTGAGTTTCCTTGAGAGCTGCTTGGAAGCCTGATGGTGTGTGAAGTTAGTGAGCCAAATGGAGTTGTTCTCCCACAAGAACTACTCGGCTGATTCTTCTTCAATATGCCCTTCACCAACATGCAGTGTTTCCTTGATTGAATTAGCTCTCACACCAATATTTGCGTCTAGAGCCTTTGCATTGAGGGCTATCTGAAAACGGCTGTGGCGCTGAAGTTGCCTGTGAATGTGGAGTTGGTGGCATGTGAAACCCGCATGTGGAGCATTCGTTTGTGTGGGATGCTGACCAAGCTTCATTTCAGTCCTAGGCACTCAAAGGGCACTAAGCATAGAGTGTGAAAACTGAGTTTCCTTGAGAGCTGCTTGGAAGCCTGATGGTGTGTGAAGTTAGTGAGCCAAATGGAGTTGTTCTCCCACAAGAACCACTCGGCTGATCCTTCTTCAATATGCCCTTCACCAACATGCAGTGTTTCCTTGATTGAATTAGCTCTCACACCAATATTTGTGTCTAGAGCCTTTGCATTGAGGGCTATCTGAAAACGGCTGTGGTGCTGAAGTTGCCTGTGAATGTGGAGTTGGTGGCATGTGAAACCCGCATGTGGAGCATTTGTTTGTGTGGGATGCTCTACCAGGTTCATTCCTAGATAATGCACTCAAAGGGCACTAAGCATAGAGTGTGAAAACTGAGTTTCCTTGAGAGCTGCTTGGAAGCCTGATGGTGTGTGTAGTGAGCCAAATGGAGCTGTTCTCCCCCAAGAACCACTCGGCTGATCCTTCTTCAATATGCCCTTCACCAACATGCAGTGTTTCCTTGATTGAATTAGCTCTCACACCAATATTTGCGTCTAGAGCCTTTGCATTGAGGGCTATCTGAAAACGGCTGTGGCGCTGAAGTTGCCTGTGAATGTGGAGTTGGTGGCATGTGAAACTCGCATGTGGAGCATTCGTTTGTGTGGGATGCTCTACCAGGTTCATTCCTAGATAATGCATTCAAAGGGCACTAAACATAGAGTGTGAAAACTGAGTTTCCTTGAGAGCTGCTTGGAAGCCTGATGGTGTGTGAAGTTAATGAGCCAAATGGAGTTGTTCTCCCACAAGAACCACTCGGCTGATCCTTCTTCAATATGCCCTTCACCAACATGCAGTGTTTCCTTGATTGAATTAGTTCTCACACCAATATTTGCGTCTAGAGCCTTTGCATTGAGGGCTATCTGAAAACGGCTGTGGCGCTGAAGTTGCCTGAGAATGTGGAGTTGGTGGCATGTGAAACCTGCATGTGGAGCATTCGTTTGTGTGGGATTCTGACCAAGCTTCATTTCAGTCCTAGGCACACATAGAGCACTAAGCATAGAGTGTGAAAACTGAGTTTCCTTGAGAGCTGCTTGGAAGCCTGATGGTGTGTGAAGTTAGTGAGCCAAATGGAGTTGTTCTCCCACAAGATCCACTCGGCTGATTCTTCTTCAATATGCCCTTCACCAACATGCAGTGTTTCCTTGATTGAATTAGCTCTCACACCAATATTTGCGTCTAGAGCCTTTGCATTGAGGGCTATCTGAAAACGGCTGTGGCGCTGAAGTTGCCTGTGAATGTGGAGTTGGTGGCATGTGAAACCCGCATGTGGAGCATTCGTTTGTGTGGGATGCTCTACCAGGTTCAATTCAGTCCTAGCCATACAAAGGGCACTAAGCATAGAGTGTGAAAACTGAGTTTCCTTGAGAGCTGCTTGGAAGCCTGATGGTGTGTGAAGTTAGTGAGCCAAATGGAGTTGTTCTCCCACAAGAACCACTCGGCTGATCCTTCTTCAATATGCCCTTCACCAACATGCAGTGTTTCCTTGATTGAATTAGCTCTCACACCAATATTTGCGTCTAGAGCCTTTGCATTGAGGGCTATCTGAAAACGGCTGTGGCGCTGAAGTTGCCTGTGAATGTGGAGTTGGTGGCATGTGAAACCCGCATGTGGAGCATTCGTTTGTGTGGGATGCTCTACCAGGTTCATTCCTAGATAATGCACTCAAAGGGCACTAAGCATAGAGTGTGAAAACTGAGTTTCCTTGAGAGCTGCTTGGAAGCCTGATGGTGTGTGAAGTTAGTGAGCCAAATGGAGTTGTTCTCCCACAAGAACCACTCGGCTGATCCTTCTTCAATATGCCCTTCACCAACATGCAGTGTTTCCTTGATTGAATTAGCTCTCACACCAATATTTGCGTCTAGGGCCTTTGCATTGAGGGCTATCTGAAAACGGCTGTGGCGCTGAAGTTGCCTGTGAATGTGGAGTTGGTGGCATGTGAAACCCGCATGTGGAGCATTCGTTTGTGTGGGATGCTCTACCAGGTTCATTCCTAGATAATGCACTCAAAGGGCACTAAGCATAGAGTGTGAAAACTGAGTTTCCTTGAGAGCTGCTTGGAAGCCTGATGGTGTGTGAAGTTAGTGAGCCAAATGGAGTTGTTCTCCCACAAGAACCACTCGGCTGATCCTTCTTCAATATGCCCTTCACCAACATGCAGTGTTTCCTTGATTGAATTAGCTCTCACACCAATATTTGCGTCTAGAGCCTTTGCATTGAGGGCTATCTGAAAACGGCTGTGGCGCTGAAGTTGCCTGTGAATGTGGAGTTGGTGGCATGTGAAACCCGCATGTGGAGCATTCGTTTGTGTGGGATGCTCTACCAGGTTCATTCCTAGATAATGCACTCAAAGGGCACTAAGCATAGAGTGTGAAAACTGAGTTTCCTTGAGAGCTGCTTGGAAGCCTGATGGTGTGTGAAGTTAGTGAGCCAAATGGAGTTGTTCTCCCACAAGAACTACTCGGCTGATTCTTCTTCAATATGCCCTTCACCAACATGCAGTGTTTCCTTGATTGAATTAGCTCTCACACCAATATTTGCGTCTAGAGCCTTTGCATTGAGGGCTATCTGAAAACGGCTGTGGCGCTGAAGTTGCCTGTGAATGTGGAGTTGGTGGCATGTGAAACCCGCATGTGGAGCATTCGTTTGTGTGGGATGCTCTACCAGGTTCATTCGTAGATAATGCACTCAAAGGGCACTAAGCATAGAGTGTGAAAACTGAGTTTCCTTGAGAGCTGCTTGGAAGCCTGATGGTGTGTGAAGTTAGTGAGCCAAATGGAGTTGTTCTCCCACAAGAACCACTCGGCTGATCCTTCTTCAATATGCCCTTCACCAACATGCAGTGTTTCCTTGATTGAATTAGCTCGCACACCAATATTTGCGTCTAGAGCCTTTGCATTGAGGGCTATCTGAAAACGGCTGTGGCGCTGAAGTTGCCTGTGAATGTGGAGTTGGTGGCATGTGAAACCCGCATGTGGAGCATTCGTTTGTGTGGGATGCTCTACCAGGTTCATTCCTAGATAATGCACTCAAAGGGCACTAAGCATAGAGTGTGAAAACTGAGTTTCCTTGAGAGCTGCTTGGAAGCCTGATGGTGTGTGAAGTTAGTGAGCCAAATGGAGTTGTTCTCCCACAAGAACCACTCGGCTGATCCTTCTTCAATATGCCCTTCACCAACATGCAGTGTTTCCTTGATTGAATTAGCTCGCACACCAATATTTGCGTCTAGAGCCTTTGCATTGAGGGCTATCTGAAAACGGCTGTGGCGCTGAAGTTGCCTGTGAATGTGGAGTTGGTGGCATGTGAAACCCGCATGTGGAGCATTCGTTTGTGTGGGATGCTCTACCAGGTTCATTCCTAGATAATGCACTCAAAGGGCACTAAGCATAGAGTGTGAAAACTGAGTTTCCTTGAGAGCTGCTTGGAAGCCTGATGGTGTGTGAAGTTAGTGAGCCAAATGGAGTTGTTCTCCCACAAGAACCACTCGGCTGATCCTTCTTCAATATGCCCTTCACCAACATGCAGTGTTTCCTTGATTGAATTAGCTCTCACACCAATATTTGCGTCTAGAGCCTTTGCATTGAGGGCTATCTGAAAACGGCTGTGGCGCTGAAGTTGCCTGTGAATGTGGAGTTGGTGGCATGTGAAACCCGCATGTGGAGCATTCGTTTGTGTGGGATGCTCTACCAGGTTCATTCCTAGATAATGCACTCAAAGGGCACTAAGCATAGAGTGTGAAAACTGAGTTTCCTTGAGAGCTGCTTGGAAGCCTGATGGTGTGTGAAGTTAGTGAGCCAAATGGAGTTGTTCTCCCACAAGAACTACTCGGCTGATTCTTCTTCAATATGCCCTTCACCAACATGCAGTGTTTCCTTGATTGAATTAGCTCTCACACCAATATTTGCGTCTAGAGCCTTTGCATTGAGGGCTATCTGAAAACGGCTGTGGCGCTGAAGTTGCCTGTGAATGTGGAGTTGGTGGCATGTGAAACCCGCATGTGGAGCATTCGTTTGTGTGGGATGCTCTACCAGGTTCATTCGTAGATAATGCACTCAAAGGGCACTAAGCATAGAGTGTGAAAACTGAGTTTCCTTGAGAGCTGCTTGGAAGCCTGATGGTGTGTGAAGTTAGTGAGCCAAATGGAGTTGTTCTCCCACAAGAACCACTCGGCTGATCCTTCTTCAATATGCCCTTCACCAACATGCAGTGTTTCCTTGATTGAATTAGCTCGCACACCAATATTTGCGTCTAGAGCCTTTGCATTGAGGGCTATCTGAAAACGGCTGTGGCGCTGAAGTTGCCTGTGAATGTGGAGTTGGTGGCATGTGAAACCCGCATGTGGAGCATTCGTTTGTGTGGGATGCTCTACCAGGTTCATTCCTAGATAATGCACTCAAAGGGCACTAAGCATAGAGTGTGAAAACTGAGTTTCCTTGAGAGCTGCTTGGAAGCCTGATGGTGTGTGAAGTTAGTGAGCCAAATGGAGTTGTTCTCCCACAAGAACCACTCGGCTGATCCTTCTTCAATATGCCCTTCACCAACATGCAGTGTTTCCTTGATTGAATTAGCTCGCACACCAATATTTGCGTCTAGAGCCTTTGCATTGAGGGCTATCTGAAAACGGCTGTGGCGCTGAAGTTGCCTGTGAATGTGGAGTTGGTGGCATGTGAAACCCGCATGTGGAGCATTCGTTTGTGTGGGATGCTCTACCAGGTTCATTCCTAGATAATGCACTCAAAGGGCACTAAGCATAGAGTGTGAAAACTGAGTTTCCTTGAGAGCTGCTTGGAAGCCTGATGGTGTGTGAAGTTAGTGAGCCAAATGGAGTTGTTCTCCCACAAGAACCACTCGGCTGATCCTTCTTCAATATGCCCTTCACCAACATGCAGTGTTTCCTTGATTGAATTAGCTCTCACACCAATATTTGCGTCTAGGGCCTTTGCATTGAGGGCTATCTGAAAACGGCTGTGGCGCTGAAGTTGCCTGTGAATGTGGAGTTGGTGGCATGTGAAACCCGCATGTGGAGCATTCGTTTGTGTGGGATGCTCTACCAGGTTCATTCCTAGATAATGCACTCAAAGGGCACTAAGCATAGAGTGTGAAAACTGAGTTTTCTTGAGAGCTGCTTGGAAGCCTGATGGTGTGTGAAGTTAGTGAGCCAAATGGAGTTGTTCTCCCACAAGAACCACTCGGCTGATCCTTCTTCAATATGCCCTTCACCAACATGCAGTGTTTCCTTGATTGAATTAGCTCTCACACCAATATTTGCGTCTAGAGCCTTTGCATTGAGGGCTATCTGAAAACGGCTGTGGCGCTGAAGTTGCCTGTGAATGTGGAGTTGGTGGCATGTGAAACCCGCATGTGGAGCATTCGTTTGTGTGGGATGCTCTACCAGGTTCATTCCTAGATAATGCACTCAAAGGGCACTAAGCATAGAGTGTGAAAACTGAGTTTCCTTGAGAGCTGCTTGGAAGCCTGATGGTGTGTGAAGTTAGTGAGCCAAATGGAGTTGTTCTCCCACAAGAACTACTCGGCTGATTCTTCTTCAATATGCCCTTCACCAACATGCAGTGTTTCCTTGATTGAATTAGCTCTCACACCAATATTTGCGTCTAGAGCCTTTGCATTGAGGGCTATCTGAAAACGGCTGTGGCGCTGAAGTTGCCTGTGAATGTGGAGTTGGTGGCATGTGAAACCCGCATGTGGAGCATTCGTTTGTGTGGGATGCTCTACCAGGTTCATTCCTAGATAATGCACTCAAAGGGCACTAAGCATAGAGTGTGAAAACTGAGTTTCCTTGAGAGCTGCTTGGAAGCCTGATGGTGTGTGTAGTGAGCCAAATGGAGTTGTTCTCCCTCAAGAACCACTCGGCTGATCCTTCTTCAATAAGCCCTTCACCAACATGCAGTGTTTCCTTGATTGAATTAGTTCTCACACCAATATTTGCGTCTAGAGCCTTTGCATTGAGGGCTATCTGAAAACGGCTGTGGCGCTGAAGTTGCCTGTGAATGTGGAGTTGGTGGCATGTGAAACCCGCATGTGGAACATTCGTTTGTGTGGGATGCTCTACCAGGTTCATTCCTAGATAATGCACTCAAAGGGCACTAAACATAGAGTGTGAAAACTGAGTTTCCTTGAGAGCTGCTTGGAGCCTGATGGTGTGTGAAGTTAGTGAGCCAAATGGAGTTGTTCTCCCACAAGAACCACTCGGCTGATCCTTCTTCAATATGCCCTTCACCAACATGCAGTGTTTCCTTGATTGAATTAGCTCTCACACCAATATTTGCGTCTAGAGCCTTTGCATTCAGGGCTATCTGAAAACGGCTGTGGCACTGAAGTTGCCTGTGAATGTGGAGTTGGTGGCATGTGAAACCCGCATGTGGAGCATTCGTTTGTGTGGGATGCTGACCAAGCTTCATTTCAGTCCTAGGCACTCAAAGGGAACTAAGCATAGAGTGTGAAAACTGAGTTTCCTTGAGAGCTGCTTGGAAGCCTGATGGTGTGTGTAGTGAGCCAAATGGAGTTGTTCTCCCACAAGAACCACTCGGCTGATCATTCTTCAATATGCCCTTCAACAACATGCAGTGTTTCCTTGATTGAATTAGCTCTCACACCAATATTTGCGTCCACAGCCTTTGCATTGAGGGCTATCTGAAAACGGCTGTGGCTCTGAAGTTGCCTGTGAATGTGGAGTTGGTGGCATGTGAAACCCGCATGTGGAACATTCGTTTGTGTGGGATGCTCTACCAGGTTCATTCCTACATAATGCACTCAAAGGGCACTAAGCATAGAGTGTGAAAACTGAGTTTCCTTGAGAGCTGCTTGGAAGCCTGATGGTGTGTGAAGTTAGTGAGCCAAATGGAGTTGTTCTCCCACAAGAACCACTCGGCTGATCCTTCTTCAATATGCCCTTCACCAACATGCAGTGTTTCCTTGATTGAATTAGCTCTCACACCAATATTTGCGTCTAGAGCCTTTGCATTGAGGGCTATCTGAAAACGGCTGTGGCGCTGAAGTTGCCTGTGAATGTGGAGTTGGTGGCATGTGAAACCCGCATGTGGAGCATTCGTTTGTGTGGGATGCTCTACCAGGTTCATTCCTAGATAATGCACTCAAAGGGCACTAAGCATAGAGTGTGAAAACTGAGTTTCCTTGAGAACTGCTTGGAAGCCTGATGGTGTGTGAAGTTAGTGAGCCAAATGGAGTTGTTCTCCCACAAGAACCACTCGGCTGATCCTTCTTCAATATGCCCTTCACCAACATGCAGTGTTTCCTTGATTGAATTAGCTCTCACACCAATATTTGCGTCTAGAGCCTTTGCATTGAGGGCTATCTGAAAACGGCTGTGGCGATGAAGTTGCCTGTGAATGTGGAGTTGGTGGCATGTGAAACCCGCATGTGGAGCATTCGTTTGTGTGGGATGCTCTACCAGGTTCACTCCTAGATAATGCACTCAAAGGGCACTAAGCATAGAGTGTGAAAACTGAGTTTCCTTGAGAGCTGCTTGGAAGCCTGATGGTGTGTGAAGTTAGTGAGCCAAATGGAGTTGTTCTCCCACAAGAACCACTCGGCTGATCCTTATTCAATATGCCCTTCACCAACATGCAGTGTTTCCTTGGTTGAATTAGCTCTCACACCAATATTTGCGTCTAGAGCCTTTGCATTGAGGGCTATCTGAAAACGGCTGTGGCGCTGAAGTTGCCTGTGAATGTGGAGTTGGTGGCATGTGAAACCCGCATGTGGAGCATTCGTTTGTGTGGGATGCTGACCAAGCTTCATTTCAGTCCTAGGCACTCAAAGGGCACTAAGCATAGAGTGTGAAAACTGAGTTTCCTTGAGAGCTGCTTGGAAGCCTGATGGTGTGTGTAGTGAGCCAAATGGAGTTGTTCTCCCTCAAGAACCACTCGGCTGATCCTTCTTCAATATGCCCTTCACCAACATGCAGTGTTTCCTTGATTGAATTAGTTCTCACACCAATATTTGCGTCTAGAGCCTTTGCATTGAGGGCTATCTGAAAACGGCTGTGGCGCTGAAGTTGCCTGTGAATGTGGAGTTGGTGGCATGTGAAACCCGCATGTGGAACATTCGTTTGTGTGGGATGCTCTACCAGGTTCATTCCTAGATAATGCATTCAAAGGGCACTAAACATAGAGTGTGAAAACTGAGTTTCCTTGAGAGCTGCTTGGAAGCCTGATGGTGTGTGAAGTTAGTGAGCCAAATGGAGTTGTTCTCCCACAAGAACTACTCGACTGATCCTTCTTCAATATGCCCTTCACCAACATGCAGTGTTTCCTTGATTGAATTAGCTCTCACACCAATATTTGCGTCTAGAGCCTTTGCATTGAGGGCTATCTGAAAACGGCTGTGGCGCTGAAGTTGCCTGTGAAGGTGGAGTTGGTGGCATGTGAAACCCGCATGTGGAGCATTCGTTTGTGTGGGATGCTGACCAAGCTTCATTTCAGTCCTAGGCACACATAGAGCACTAAGCATAGAGTGTGAAAACTGAGTTTCCTTGAGAGCTGCTTGGAAGCCTGATGGTGTGTGAAGTTAGTGAGCCAAATGGAGTTGTTCTCCCACAAGAACCACTCGGCTGATCCTTCTTCAATATGCCCTTCACCAACATGCAGTGTTTCCTTGATTGAATTAGCTCTCACACCAATATTTGCGTCTAGAGCCTTTGCATTGAGGGCTATCTGAAAACGGCTGTGGCGCTGAAGTTGCCTGTGAATGTGGAGTTGGTGGCATGTGAAACCCGCATGTGGAGCATTCGTTTGTGTGGGATGCTCTACCAGGTTCATTTCAGTCCTAGCCATAGAAAGGGCACTAAGCATAGAGTGTGAAAACTGAGTTTCCTTGACAGCTGCTTGGAAGCCTGATGGTGTGTGAAGTTAGTGAGCCAAATGGAGTTGTTCTCCCACAAGAACCACTCGGCTGATCCTTCTTCAATATGCCCTTCACCAACATGCAGTGTTTCCTTGATTGAATTAGCTCTCACACCAATATTTGCGTCTAGAGCCTTTGCATTGAGGGCTATCTGAAAACGGCTGTGGCGCTGAAGTTGCCTGTGAATGTGGAGTTGGTGGCATGTGAAACCCGCATGTGGAGCATTCGTTTGTGTGGGATGCTCTACCAGGTTCATTCCTAGATAATGCACTCAAAGGGCACTAAGCATAGAGTGTGAAAACTGAGTTTCCTTGAGAGCTGCTTGGAAGCCTGATGGTGTGTGAAGTTAGTGAGCCAAATGGAGTTGTTCTCCCACAAGAACCACTTGGCTGATCCTTCTTCAATATGCCCTTCACCAACATGCAGTGTTTCCTTGATTGAATTAGCTCTCACACCAATATTTGCGTCTAGAGCCTTTGCATTGAGGGCTATCTGAAAACGGCTGTGGCGCTGAAGTTGCCTGTGAATGTGGAGTTGGTGGCATGTGAAACCCGCATGTGGAGCATTCGTTTGTGTGGGATGCTCTACCAGGTTCATTCGTAGATAATGCACTCAAAGGGCACTAAGCATAGAGTGTGAAAACTGAGTTTCCTTGAGAGCTGCTTGGAAGCCTGATGGTGTGTGAAGTTAGTGAGCCAAATGGAGTTGTTCTCCCACAAGAACCACTCGGCTGATCCTTCTTCAATATGCCCTTCACCAACATGCAGTGTTTCCTTGATTGAATTAGCTCTCACACCAATATTTGTGTCTAGAGCCTTTGCATTGAGGGCTATCTGAAAACGGCTGTGGCACTGAAGTTGCCTGTGAATGTGGAGTTGGTGGCATGTGAAACCCGCATGTGGAGCATTCGTTTGTGTGGGATGCTGACCAAGCTTCATTTCAGTCCTAGGCACTCAAAGGGCACTAAGCATAGAGTGTGAAAACTGAGTTTCCTTGAGAGCTGCTTGGAAGCCTGATGGTGTGTGTAGTGAGCCAAATGGAGTTGTTCTCCCACAAGAACCACTTGGCTGATCCTTCTTCAATATGCCCTTCACCAACATGCAGTGTTTCCTTGATTGAATTAGCTCTCACACCAATATTTGCGTCTAGAGCCTTTGCATTGAGGGCTATCTGAAAACGGCTGTGGCGCTGAAGTTGCCTGTGAATGTGGAGTTGGTGGCATGTGAAACCCGCATGTGGAGCATTCGTTTGTGTGGGATGCTCTACCAGGTTCATTCCTAGATAATGCACTCAAAGGGCACTAAACATAGAGTGTGAAAACTGAGTTTCCTTGAGAGCTGCTTGGTAGCCTGATGGTGTGTGTAGTGAGCCAAATGGAGTTGTTCTCCCTCAAGAACCACTCGGCTGATCCTTCTTCAATATGCCCTTCACCAACATGCAGTGTTACCTTGATTGAATTAATTCTCACACCAATATTTGCGTCTAGAGCCTTTGCATTGAGGGCTATCTGAAAACGGCTGTGGCGCTGAAGTTGCCTGTGAATGTGGAGTTGGTGGCATGTGAAACCCGCATGTGGAACATTCGTTTGTGTGGGATGCTCTACCAGGTTCATTCCTACATAATGCACTCAAAGGGCACTAAGCATAGAGTGTGAAAACTGAGTTTCCTTGAGAGCTGCTTGGAAGCCTGATGGTGTGTGAAGTTAGTGAGCCAAATGGAGTTGTTCTCCCACAAGAACCACTCGGCTGATCCTTCTTCAATATGCCCTTCACCAACATGCAGTGTTTCCTTGATTGAATTAGCTCTCACACCAATATTTGCGTCTAGAGCCTTTGCATTGAGGGCTATCTGAAAACGGCTGTGGCGCTGAAGTTGCCTGTGAATGTGGAGTTGGTGGCATGTGAAACCCGCATGTGGAGCATTCGTTTGTGTGGGATGCTCTACCAGGTTCATTCCTAGATAATGCACTCAAAGGGCACTAAGCATAGAGTGTGAAAACTGAGTTTCCTTGAGAACTGCTTGGAAGCCTGATGGTGTGTGAAGTTAGTGAGCCAAATGGAGTTGTTCTCCCACAAGAACCACTCGGCTGATCCTTCTTCAATATGCCCTTCACCAACATGCAGTGTTTCCTTGATTGAATTAGCTCTCACACCAATATTTGCGTCTAGAGCCTTTGCATTGAGGGCTATCTGAAAACGGCTGTGGCGATGAAGTTGCCTGTGAATGTGGAGTTGGTGGCATGTGAAACCCGCATGTGGAGCATTCGTTTGTGTGGGATGCTCTACCAGGTTCACTCCTAGATAATGCACTCAAAGGGCACGAAGCATAGAGTGTGAAAACTGAGTTTCCTTGAGAGCTGCTTGGAAGCCTGATGGTGTGTGAAGTTAGTGAGCCAAATGGAGTTGTTCTCCCACAAGAACCACTCGGCTGATCCTTCTTCAATATGCCCTTCACCAACATGCAGTGTTTCCTTGGTTGAATTAGCTCTCACACCAATATTTGCGTCTAGAGCCTTTGCATTGAGGGCTATCTGAAAACGGCTGTGGCGCTGAAGTTGCCTGTGAATGTGGAGTTGGTGGCATGTGAAACCCGCATGTGGAGCATTCGTTTGTGTGGGATGCTCTACCAGGTTCACTCCTAGATAATTCACTCAAAGGGCACGAAGCATAGAGTGTGAAAACTGAGTTTCCTTGAGAGCTGCTTGGAAGCCTGATGGTGTGTGAAGTTAGTGAGCCAAATGGAGTTGTTCTCCCACAAGAACCACTCGGCTGATCCTTCTTCAATATGCCCTTCACCAACATGCAGTGTTTCCTTGATTGAATTAGCTCTCACACCAATATTTGCGTCTAGAGCCTTTGCATTGAGGGCTATCTGAAAACGGCTGTGGCGCTGAAGTTGCCTGTGAATGTGGAGTTGGTGGCATGTGAAACCCGCATGTGGAGCATTCGTTTGTGTGGGATGCTGACCAAGCTTCATTTCAGTCCTAGGCACTCAAAGGGCACTAAGCATAGAGTGTGAAAACTGAGTTTCCTTGAGAGCTGCTTGGAAGCCTGATGGTGTGTGTAGTGAGCCAAATGGAGTTGTTCTCCCTCAAGAACCACTCGGCTGATCCTTCTTCAATATGCCCTTCACCAACATGCAGTGTTTCCTTGATTGAATTAGTTCTCACACCAATATTTGCGTCTAGAGCCTTTGCATTGAGGGCTATCTGAAAACGGCTGTGGCGCTGAAGTTGCCTGTGAATGTGGAGTTGGTGGCATGTGAAACCCGCATGTGGAACATTCGTTTGTGTGGATGCTCTACCAGGTTCATTCCTAGATAATGCATTCAAAGGGCACTAAACATAGAGTGTGAAAACTGAGTTTCCTTGAGAGCTGCTTGGAAGCCTGATGGTGTGTGAAGTTAGTGAGCCAAATGGAGTTGTTCTCCCACAAGAACTACTCGACTGATCCTTCTTCAATATGCCCTTCACCAACATGCAGTGTTTCCTTGATTGAATTAGCTCTCACACCAATATTTGCGTCTAGAGCCTTTGCATTGAGGGCTATCTGAAAACGGCTGTGGCGCTGAAGTTGCCTGTGAAGGTGGAGTTGGTGGCATGTGAAACCCGCATGTGGAGCATTCGTTTGTGTGGGATGCTGACCAAGCTTCATTTCAGTCCTAGGCACTCAAAGGGCACTAAGCATAGAGTGTGAAAACTGAGTTTCCTTGAGAGCTGCTTGGAAGCCTGATGGTGTGTGTAGTGAGCCAAATGGAGTTGTTCTCCCTCAAGAACCACTCGGCTGATCCTTCTTCAATATGCCCTTCACCAACATGCAGTGTTTCCTTGATTGAATTAGTTCTCACACCAATATTTGCGTCTAGAGCCTTTGCATTGCGGGCTATCTGAAAACGGCTGAGGTGCTGAAGTTGCCTGTGAATGTGGAGTTGGTGGCATGTGAAACCCGCATGTGGAACATTCGTTTGTGTGGGATGCTCTACCAGGTTCATTCCTAGATAATGCATTCAAAGGGCACTAAACATAGAGTGTGAAAACTGAGTTTCCTTGAGAGCTGCTTGGAAGCCTGATGGTGTGTGAAGTTAGTGAGCCAAATGGAGTTGTTCTCCCACAAGAACCACTCGGCTGATCCTTCTTCAATATGCCCTTCACCAACATGCAGTGTTTCCTTGATTGAATTAGCTCTCACACCAATATTTGCGTCTAGAGCCTTTGCATTGAGGGCTATCTGAAAAACGGCTGTGGCGCTGAAGTTGCCTGTGAATGTGGAGTTGGTGGCATGTGAAACCCGCATGTGGAGCATTTGTTTGTGTGGGATGCTCTACCAGGTTCATTCCTAGATAATGCACTCAAAGGGCACTAAGCATAGTGTGTGAAAACTGAGTTTCCTTGAGAGCTGCTTGGAAGCCTGATGGTGTGTGAAGTTAGTGAGCCAAATGGAGTTGTTCTCCCACAAGAACCACTCGGCTGATTCTTCTTCAATATGCCCTTCACCAACATGCAGTGTTTCCTTGATTGAATTAGCTCTCACACCAATATTTGCGTCTAGAGCCTTTGCATTCAGGGCTATCTGAAAACGGCTGTGGCGCTGAAGTTGCCTGAGAATGTGGAGTTGGTGGCATGTGAAACTCGCATGTGGAGCATTCGTTTGTGTGGGATGCTGACCAAGCTTCATTTCAGTCCTAGGCACACATAGAGCATTAAGCATAGAGTGTGAAAACTGAGTTTCCTTGAGAGCTGCTTGGAAGCCTGATGGTGTGTGAAGTTAGTGAGCCAAATGGAGTTGTTCTCCCACAAGAACCACTCGGCTGATCCTTCTTCAATATGCCCTTCACCAACATGCAGTGTTTCCTTGATTGAATTAGCTCTCACACCAATATTTGCGTCTAGAGCCTTTGCATTGAGGGCTATCTGAAAACGGCTGTGGCGCTGAAGTTGCCTGTGAATGTGGAGTTGGTGGCATGTGAAACCCGCATGTGGAGCATTCGTTTGTGTGGGATGCTCTACCAGGTTCATTTCAGTCCTAGCCATAGAAAGGGCACTAAGCATAGAGTGTGAAAACTGAGTTTCCTTGACAGCTGCTTGGAAGCCTGATGGTGTGTGAAGTTAGTGAGCCAAATGGAGTTGTTCTCCCACAAGAACCACTCGGCTGATCCTTCTTCAATATGCCCTTCACCAACATGCAGTGTTTCCTTGATTGAATTAGCTCTCACACCAATATTTGGGTCTAGAGCCTTTGCATTGAGGGCTATCTGAAAACGGCTGTGGCGCTGAAGTTGCCTGTGAATGTGGAGTTGGTGGCATGTGAAACCCGCATGTGGAGCATTCGTTTGTGTGGGATGCTCTACCAGGTTCATTCCTAGATAATGCACTCAAAGGGCACTAAGCATAGACTGTGAAAACTGAGTTTCCTTGAGAGATGCTTGGAAGCCTGATGGTGTGTGAAGTTAGTGAGCCAAATGGAGTTGTTCTCCCACAAGAACCACTTGGCTGATCCTTCTTCAATATGCCCTTCACCAACATGCAGTGTTTCCTTGATTGAATTAGCTCTCACACCAATATTTGCGTCTAGAGCCTTTGCATTGAGGGCTATCTGAAAACGGCTGTGGCGCTGAAGTTGCCTGTGAATGTGGAGTTGGTGGCATGTGAAACCCGCATGTGGAGCATTCGTTTGTGTGGGATGCTCTACCAGGTTCATTCGTAGATAATGCACTCAAAGGGCACTAAGCATAGAGTGTGAAAACTGAGTTTCCTTGAGAGCTGCTTGGAAGCCTGATGGTGTGTGAAGTTAGTGAGCCAAATGGAGTTGTTCTCCCACAAGAACCACTCGGCTGATCCTTCTTCAATATGCCCTTCACCAACATGCAGTGTTTCCTTGATTGAATTAGCTCTCACACCAATATTTGCGTCTAGAGCCTTTGCATTGAGGGCTATCTGAAAACGGCTGTGGCACTGAAGTTGCCTGTGAATGTGGAGTTGGTGGCATGTGAAACCCGCATGTGGAGCATTCGTTTGTGTGGGATGCTGACCAAGCTTCATTTCAGTCCTAGGCACTCAAAGGGCACTAAGCATAGAGTGTGAAAACTGAGTTTCCTTGAGAGCTGCTTGGAAGCCTGATGGTGTGTGTAGTGAGCCAAATGGAGTTGTTCTCCCACAAGAACCACTCGGCTGATCCTTCTTCAAAATGCCCTTCACCAACATGCAGTGTTTCCTTGATTGAATTAGCTCTCACACCAATATTTGCGTCTAGAGCCTTTGCATTGAGGGCTATCTGAAAACGGCTGTGGCGCTGAAGTTGCCTGTGAATGTGGAGTTGGTGGCATGTGAAACCCGCATGTGGAGCATTCGTTTGTGTGGGATGCTCTACCAGGTTCATTCCTAGATAATGCACTCAAAGGGCACTAAACATAGAGTGTGAAAACTGAGTTTCCTTGAGAGCTGCTTGGAAGCCTGATGGTGTGTGTAGTGAGCCAAATGGAGTTGTTCTCCCTCAAGAACCACTCGGCTGATCCTTCTTCAATATGCCCTTCACCAACATGCAGTGTTACCTTGATTGAATTAGTTCTCACACCAATATTTGCGTCTAGAGCCTTTGCATTGAGGGCTATCTGAAAACGGCTGTGGCGCTGAAGTTGCCTGTGAATGTGGAGTTGGTGGCATGTGAAACCCGCATGTGGAACATTCGTTTGTGTGGGATGCTCTACCAGGTTCATTCCTAGATAATGCATTCAAAGGGCACTAAGCATAGAGTGTGAAAACTGAGTTTCCTTGAGAACTGCTTGGAAGCCTGATGGTGTGTGAAGTTAGTGAGTCAAATGGAGTTGTTCTCCCACAAGAACCACTCGGCTGATCCTTCTTCAATATGCCCTTCACCAACATGCAGTGTTTCCTTGATTGAATTAGCTCTCACACCAATATTTGCGTCTAGAGCCTTTGCATTCAGGGCTATCTGAAAACGGCTGTGGCGCTGAAGTTGCCTGAGAATGTGGAGTTGGTGGCATGTGAAACTCGCATGTGGAGCATTCGTTTGTGTGGGATGCTGACCAAGCTTCATTTCAGTCCTAGGCACACATAGAGCACTAAGCATAGAGTGTGAAAACTGAGTTTCCTTGAGAGCTGCTTGGAAGCCTGATGGTGTGTGAAGTTAGTGAGCCAAATGGAGTTGTTCTCCCACAAGAACCACTCGGCTGATCCTTCTTCAATATGCCCTTCACCAACATGCAGTGTTTCCTTGATTGAATTAGCTCTCACACCAATATTTGCGTCTAGAGCCTTTGCATTGAGGGCTATCTGAAAACGGCTGTGGCGCTGAAGTTGCCTGTGAATGTGGAGTTGGTGGCATGTGAAACCCGCATGTGGAGCATTCGTTTGTGTGGGATGCTCTACCAGGTTCATTTCAGTCCTAGCCATAGAAAGGGCACTAAGCATAGAGTGTGAAAACTGAGTTTCCTTGAGAGCTGCTTGGAAGCCTGATGGTGTGTGAAGTTAGTGAGCCAAATGGAGTTGTTCTCCCACAAGAACCACTCGGCTGATCCTTCTTCAATATGCCCTTCACCAACATGCAGTGTTTCCTTGATTGAATTAGCTCTCACACCAATATTTGGGTCTAGAGCCTTTGCATTGAGGGCTATCTGAAAACGGCTGTGGCGCTGAAGTTGCCTGTGAATGTGGAGTTGGTGGCATGTGAAACCCGCATGTGGAGCATTCGTTTGTGTGGGATGCTCTACCAGGTTCATTCCTAGATAATGCACTCAAAGGGCACTAAGCATAGACTGTGAAAACTGAGTTTCCTTGAGAGATGCTTGGAAGCCTGATGGTGTGTGAAGTTAGTGAGCCAAATGGAGTTGTTCTCCCTCAAGAACCACTTGGCTGATCCTTCTTCAATATGCCCTTCACCAACATGCAGTGTTTCCTTGATTGAATTAGCTCTCACACCAATATTTGCGTCTAGAGCCTTTGCATTGAGGGCTATCTGAAAACGGCTGTGGCGCTGAAGTTGCCTGTGAATGTGGAGTTGGTGGCATGTGAAACCCGCATGTGGAGCATTCGTTTGTGTGGGATGCTCTACCAGGTTCATTCGTAGATAATGCACTCAAAGGGCACTAAGCATAGAGTGTGAAAACTGAGTTTCCTTGAGAGCTGCTTGGAAGCCTGATGGTGTGTGAAGTTAGTGTGAGCCAAATGGAGTTGTTCTCCCACAAGAACCACTCGGCTGATCCTTCTTCAATATGCCCTTCACCAACATGCAGTGTTTCCTTGATTGAATTAGCTCTCACACCAATATTTGCGTCTAGAGCCTTTGCATTGAGGGCTATCTGAAAACGGCTGTGGCACTGAAGTTGCCTGTGAATGTGGAGTTGGTGGCATGTGAAACCCGCATGTGGAGCATTCGTTTGTGTGGGATGCTGACCAAGCTTCATTTCAGTCCTAGGCACTCAAAGGGCACTAAGCATAGAGTGTGAAAACTGAGTTTCCTTGAGAGCTGCTTGGAAGCCTGATGGTGTGTGTAGTGAGCCAAATGGAGTTGTTCTCCCACAAGAACCACTCGGCTGATCCTTCTTCAATATGCCCTTCACCAACATGCAGTGTTTCCTTGATTGAATTAGCTCTCACACCAATATTTGCGTCTAGAGCCTTTGCATTGAGGGCTATCTGAAAACGGCTGTGGCGCTGAAGTTGCCTGTGAATGTGGAGTTGGTGGCATGTGAAACCCGCATGTGGAGCATTCGTTTGTGTGGGATGCTCTACCAGGTTCATTCCTAGATAATGCACTCAAAGGGCACTAAACATAGAGTGTGAAAACTGAGTTTCCTTGAGAGCTGCTTGGAAGCCTGATGGTGTGTGTAGTGAGCCAAATGGAGTTGTTCTCCCTCAAGAACCACTCGGCTGATCCTTCTTCAATATGCCCTTCACCAACATGCAGTGTTACCTTGATTGAATTAGTTCTCACACCAATATTTGCGTCTAGAGCCTTTGCATTGAGGGCTATCTGAAACGGCTGTGGCGCTGAAGTTGCCTGTGAATGTGGAGTTGGTGGCATGTGAAACCCGCATGTGGAACATTCGTTTGTGTGGGATGCTCTACCAGGTTCATTCCTAGATAATGCATTCAAAGGGCACTAAGCATAGAGTGTGAAAACTGAGTTTCCTTGAGAACTGCTTGGAAGCCTGATGGTGTGTGAAGTTAGTGAGCCAAATGGAGTTGTTCTCCCACAAGAACCACTCGGCTGATCCTTCTTCAATATGCCCTTCACCAACATGCCGTGTTTCCTTGATTGAATTAGCTCTCACACCAATATTTGCGTCTAGAGCCTTTGGCATTGAGGGCTATCTGAAAACGGCTGTGGCGATGAAGTTGCCTGTGAATGTGAGTTGGTGGCATGTGAAACCCGCATGTGGAGCATTCGTTTGTGTGGGATGCTCTACCAGGTTCACTCCTAGATAATGCACTCAAAGGGCA
The DNA here is from genome assembly GCF_030435755.1 of Ochotona princeps. Lineage (NCBI taxonomy): Eukaryota > Metazoa > Chordata > Mammalia > Lagomorpha > Ochotonidae > Ochotona > Ochotona princeps. The sequence continues at coordinate 34,338 of NW_026701693.1, forward strand.
CGAAGCATAGAGTGTGAAAACTGAGTTTCCTTGAGAGCTGCTTGGAAGCCTGATGGTGTGTGAAGTTAGTGAGCCAAATGGAGTTGTTCTCCCACAAGAACCACTCGGCTGATCCTTCTTCAATATGCCCTTCACCAACATGCAGTGTTTCCTTGGTTGAATTAGCTCTCACACCAATATTTGCGTCTAGAGCCTTTGCATTGAGGGCTATCTGAAAACGGCTGTGGCGCTGAAGTTGCCTGTGAATGTGGAGTTGGTGGCATGTGAAACCCGCATGTGGAGCATTCGTTTGTGTGGGATGCTCTACCAGGTTCACTTCCTAGATAATTCACTCAAAGGGCACTAAGCATAGAGTGTGAAAACTGAGTTTCCTTGAGAGCTGCTTGGAAGCCTGATGGTGTGTGAAGTTAGTGAGGCCAAATGGAGTTGTTCTCCCACAAGAACCACTCGGCTGATCCTTCTTCAATATGCCCTTCACCAACATGCAGTGTTCCTTGATTGAATTAGCTCTCACACCAATATTTGCTGTCTAGAGCCTTTGCATTGAGGGCTATCGTGAAAACTGCTGGTGGCGCTGAAGTTGCCTGTGAATGTGGAGTTGGTGGCATGTGAAACCCGCATGTGGAGCATTCGTTTGTGTGGGATGCTCTAGCAGGTTCATTCCTAGATAATGCACTCAAAGGGCATTAAGCCTAGCGTGTGAAAAGTGAGTTTCCTTGAGAGCTGCTTGGAAGCCTGATGGTGTGTGAAGTTAGTGAGCCAAATGGAGTTGTTCTCCCACAAGAAGCACTCGGCTGATTCTTCTTCAATATGCACTTCACCAACATGCAGTGTTTCCTTGATTGAATTAGCTCTCACACCAATATTTGAGTCTAGAGCCTTTGCATTGAGGGCTATCTGAAACGGCTGTGGCGCTGAAGTTGCCTGTGAATGTGGAGTTGGTGGCATGTGAAACCCGCATGTGGAGCATTCGTTTGTGTGGGATGCTCTACCAGGTTCATACCTACGTAATGCATTCAAAGGGCACTAAGCATAGAGTGTGAAAACTGAGTTTCCTTGAGAGCTGCTTGGAAGCCTGATGGTGTGTGAAGATAGTGAGCCAAATGGAGTTGTTCTCCGACAAGAACCACTCTGCTGATTCTTCTTCAATATGCCCTTCACCAACATGCAGTGTTTCCTTGATTGAATTAGCTCTCACACCAATATTTGAGTCTAGAGCCTTTGCATTGAGGGCTATGTGAAAACGGCTTTGGCCCTGAAGTTGCCTGTGAATGTGGAGTTGGTGGCATGTAAAACCTGCATGTGGAGCATTCGTTTGTGTGGGATGCTCACCAAGCTTCATTTCAGTCCTAGGCACTCAAAGGGCAGTAAGCACAGAGTGTGAAAAGTGAGTTTCCTTGACAGCTGCTTGGAAGCCTGATGGTGTGTGAAGTTAGTGAGGCAAATGGAGTTGTTCTCCCACAAGAACCACTCGGCTGATTCTTCTTCAATATGCCCTTCACCAACATGCAGTGTTTCCTTGATTGAATTAGCTCTCACACCAATATTTGCATCTAGAGCCTTTGCATTGAGGGCTATCTGAAAACGGCTGTGGCGCTGAAGTTGCCTGTGAATGTGGAGTTGGTGGCATGTGAAACCCGCATGTGGAGCGTTCGTTTGTGTGGGATGCTCACCAAGCTTCATTTCAGTCCTAGGCACTCAAAGGGCACTAAGCATAGAGTGTGAAAACTGAGTTTGCTTGAGAGCTGCTTGGAAGCCTGATGGTGTGTGAAGTTAGTGAGCAAAATGGAGTTGTTCTCCCACAAGAAACACTCGGCTGATCCTTCTTCAATATGCCCTTCACCAACATGCAGTGTTTCCTTGATTGAATTAGCTCTCACACCAATATTTGAGTCTAGAGCCTTTGCATTGAGTGCTATCTGAAAACGGCTGTGGCGCTGAAGTTGCCTGTGAATGTGGAGTTGGTGGCATGTGAAACCCGCATGTGGAGCATTCGTTTGTGTGGGATGCTCACCAAGCTTCATTTCAGTCCTAGGCATTCAAAGGGCACTAAGCATAGAGTGTGAAAACTGAGTTTCCTTGAGAGCTGCTTGGAAGCCTGATGGTGTGTGAAGTTAGTGAGCCAAATGGAGTTGTTCTCCCACAACAACCACTCGGCTGTTTCTTCTTCAATATGCCCTTCACCAACATGCAGTGTTTCCTTGATTGAATTAGCTCTCACACCAATATTTGCGTCTAGAGCCTTTGCATTGAGGGCTATCTGAAAACGGCTGTGGCGCTGAAGTTGTCTGTGAATGTGGAGTTGGTGGCATGTGAAACCCATATGTGGAGCATTGGTGTGTGTGGAATGCTCTACCGCGTTCATTCGAGATAATGCACTCAAAGGGCATTAAGCATAGAGTGTGAAAACTGAGTTTGCTTGAGAGCTGCTTGGAAGCCTGATGATGTGTGAAGTTCGTGAGCCAAATGGAGTTGTTCTCCCACAAGAACCACTCGGCTGATTCTTCTTCAGTATGCTCTTCACCAACATGCAGTGTTTCCTTGATTGAATTAGCTCTCATACAAATATTTGAGTCTAGAGCCTTTGCATTGAGGGCTATCTGAAAACGGCTGTGGCGCTGAAGTTGCCTGTGAATGTGGAGTTGGTGGCATGTGAGACCCGCATGTGGAGCATTCGTTTGTGTGGGATGCTCTACCAGGTTCATTCTAGATAATGCACTCAAAGGGCACTAAGCATAGAGTGTGAAAACTGAGTTTCCTTGAGAGCTGCTTGGAAGCCTGATGGTGTGTGAAGTTAGTGAGCCAAATGGAGTTATTCTCCCACAAGAACCACTCGGCTGATTCTTCTTCAATATGCCCTTCACCAACATGCAGTGTTTCCTTGATTGAATTAGCTCTCATACCAATATTTGAGTCTAGAGCCTTTGCATTGAGGGCTATCTGAAAACGGCTGTGGCGCTGAAGTTGCCTGTGAATGTGGAGTTGGTGGCATGTGAAACCCGCATGTGGAGCATTCGTTTGTGTGGGATGCTCACCAGTTTCATTTCAGACATAGGCACTCAAAGGGCACTAAGCATAGAGTGTGAAAACTGAGTTTCCTTGAGAGCTGCTTGGAAGCCCGATGGTGTGTGACGTTAGGGAGCCAAATCGAGTTGTTCTCCCACAAGAACCACTCGGCTGATTCTACTTCAATATGCCCTTCACCAACATGCAGTGTTTCCTTGATTGAGTTAGCTCACACCAATATTTGCGACTAGACCTTTTGCATTGAGGGCTATGTGAAAACGGCTGTGGCGCTGAAGTTGTCTGTGAATGTGGAGTTGGTGGCATGTGAAACCCATATGTGGAGCATTTGTGTGTGTGGGATGCTCTACCATGTTCTTTTGAGATAATGCACTCAAAGCGCATTAAGCATAGAGTGTGAAAACTGAGTTTCCTTGAGAGCTGCTTGGAAGTCTGATGGTGTGTGAAGTTAGTGAGCTAAATGGAGTTATTCTCCTACAAGAACCACTTGGCTGATTCTTCTTCAATTTGCCCTTCAGCAACATGCAGTGTTTCCTTGATTGAATTAGCTCTCACACCAATATTTGCGTCTAGAGCCTTTGTATTGAGGGCTATGTGAAAACGGCTGTGGCGCTGAAGTTGCCTGTGAATGTGGAGTTGGTGGCATGTGAAACCCGCATGTGGAGCATTCGTTTGTGTGGGATGCTCACCAACCTTCATTTCAGTCCTAGGCACTCAAAGGGCACTAAGCATAGAGTGTGAAAACTGAGTTTCCTTGAGAGCTGCTTGGAAGCCTGATGATGTGTGAAGTTAGTGAGCCAAATGGAGTTGTTCTCTCACAAGAACCACTCGGCTGATTCTTCTTCAATATGCCCTTCACCAACATGCAGTGTTTCCTTGATTGAATTAGCTCTCGCACCAATATTTGCATCTAGAGCCTTTGCATTGAGGGCTATCTGAAAACGGCTGTGGCGCTGAAGTTGCCTGTGAATGTGTAGTTGGTGGCATGTGAAACCCGCATGTGGAGCATTCGTTTGTGTGTGATGCTCTACAGGTTCATTCCTCGATAATGCACTCAAAGGGCACTAAGCATAGAGTGTGAAACCTGAGTTTGCTTGAGAGCTGCTTGGAAGCCTGATGGTGTGTGAAGTCAGTGAGGCAAATGGAGTTGTTCTCCCACAAGAACCACTCGGCTGATTCTTCTTCAATATGCCCTTCACCAACATGCAGTGTTTCCTTGATTGAATTAGCTCTCACACCAATATTTGCCTCTAGAGCCTTTGCATTGAGGGCTATCTGAAAACGGCTGTGGCGCTGAAGTTGCCTGTGAATGTGGAGTTGGTGGCATGTGAAACCCGCATGTGGAGCATTCGTTTGTGTGGGATGCTCACCAAGCTTCATTTCAGTCCTAGGCACTCAAAGGGCACTAAGCATAGAGTGTGAAAACTGAGTTTCCTTGAGAGCTGATTGGAAGCCTGATGGTTTGTGAAGTTAGTGAGCCAAATGGAGTTTGTTCTCCCACAAGAACCACTCGGCTGATTCTTCTTCAATATGTCCTTCACCAACATGCAGTGTTTCCTTGATTGAATTAGCTCTCACACCAATATTTGAGTCTAGAGCCTTTGCATTGAGGGCTATCTGAAAATGGCTGTGGCGCTGAAGTTGCCTGTGAATGTGGAGTTGGTGGCATGTGAAACCCGCATGTGGAGCATTCGTTTGTGTGTGGTGCTCTACCAGGTTCATTCCTCGATAATGCACTCAAAGGGCACTAAGCATAGAGTGTGAAAACTGAGTTTGCTTGAGAGCTGCTTGGAAGCCTGATGGTGTGTGAAGTTATTGAGCCAAATGGAGTTGTTCTCCCACAAGAACCACTCGGCTGATTCTTCTTCAATATGCCCTTCACCAACATGCAGTGTTTCCTTGATTGAATTAGCTCTCACACCAATATTTGCATCTAGAGCCTTTGCATTGAGGGCTATCTGAAAACGGCTGTGGCGCTGAAGTTGTCTGTGAATGTGGAGTTGGTGGCATGTGAAACCCGCATGTGGAGCATTCGTTTGTGTGTGATGCTCTACCAGGTTCATTCCTCGATAATGCACTCAAAGGGCACTAAGCATAGAGTGTGAAAACTGAGTTTCCTTGAGAGCTGCTTGAAAGCCTGATGGTGTGTGAAGTTAGTGCGCCAAATGGAGTTGTTCTCCCACAAGAACCACTCGGCTGATTCTTCTTCAATATGCCCTTTACCAACATGCAGTGCTTCCTTGATTGAATTAGCTCTCACACCAATATTTGTGTCTAGAGCCTTTGCATTGAGGGCTATCTGAAAACGGCTGTGGCGCTGAAGTTGCCTGTGAATGTGGAGTGGTGGCATGTGAAACCCGCATGTGGAGCATTCGTTTGTGTGGGATGCTCTAGCAGGTTCATTCCTAGATAATGCACTCAAAGGGCATTAAGCCTAGCGTGTGAAAAGTGAGTTTCCTTGAGAGCTGCTTGGAAGCCTGATGGTGTGTGAAGTTAGTGAGCCAAATGGAGTTGTTCTCCCACAAGAAGCACTCGGCTGATTCTTCTTCAATATGCACTTCACCAACATGCAGTGTTTCCTTGATTGAATTAGCTCTCACACCAATATTTGAGTCTAGAGCCTTTGCATTGAGGGCTATCTGAAAACGGCTGTGGCGCTGAAGTTGCCTGTGAATGTGGAGTTGGTGGCATGTGAAACCCGCATGTGGAGCATTCGTTTGTGTTTGATGCTCTACCAGGGTCATTCCTAGATAATGCACTCAAAGGGCAATAAGCATAGAGTGTGAAAACTGAATTTCCTTGAGAGCTGCTTGGAAGCCTGATGGTGTGTGAAGTTAGTGCGGCAAATGGAGTTGTTCTCCCACAAGAACCACTTGGCTGATTCTTCTTCAGTTTGCCCTTCAGCAACATGCAGTGTTTCCTTGATTGAATTAGCTCTCACACCAATATTTGCGTCTAGAGCCTTTGCATTGAGGGCTATCTGAAAACGGCTGTGGCGCTGAAGTTGCCTCTGAATGTGGAGTTGGTGGCATGTGAAACCCGCATGTGGAGCATTCGTTTGTGTGGGATGCTCTACCAGGTTTACTCTTAGATAGTTCACTCAAAGGGCACAAAGCATAGAGTGTGAAAACTGTTTTTCCTTGAGAGCTGCTTGGAAGCCTGATGGTGTGTGAAGTTAGTGAGCCAAATGGAGTTGTTCTCCCACAAGAAGCACTCGGCTGATTCTTCTTCAATATGCCCTTCACCAACATGCAGTGTTTCCTTGATTGAATTAGCTCTCACACCACTATTTGCGTCTAGAGCCTTTGCATTGAGGGCTATCTGAAAAAGTCTTTGGCCCTGAAGTTGCCTGTGAATGTGGAGTTGGTGGCATGTGAAACCCGCATGTGGAGCATTCGTTTGTGTGGGATGCTCACCAAGCTTCATTTCAGTCCTAGGCACTCAAAGGGCACTAAGCCTAGAGTGTGAAAACTGAGTTTCCTTGAGAGCTGCTTGGAAGCCTGATGGTGTGTGAAGTTAGTGAGCCAAATGGAGTTGTTCTCCCACAAGAACCACTCGGCTGATTCTTCTTCAATATGCCCTTCACCAACATGCAGTGTTTCCTTGATTGAATTAGCTCTCACACCAATATTTGCGTCTAGAGCCTTTGCATTGAGGGCTATCTGAAAACGGCTGTGGCGCTGAAGTTGCCTGTGAATGTGGAGTTGGTGGCATGTGAAACCCGCATGTGGAGCATTCGTTTGTGTGGGATGCTCACCAAGCTTCATTTCAGTCCAAGGCACTCAAAGGGCACTAAGCATAGAGTGTGAAAAGTGAGTTTCCTTGAGAGCTGCTTGGAAGCCTGATGGTGTGTGAAGTTAGTGCGGCAAATGGAGTTGTTCTCCCACAAGAACCACTCAGCTGATTCTTCTTCAATATGCCCTTCAGCAACATGCTGTTTCCTTGATTGAATTAGCTCTCACACCACTATTTGCGTCTAGAGCCTTTGCATTGAGGGCTATCTGAAAACGGCTGTGGCGCTGAAGTTGCCTGTGAATGTGGAGTTGGTGGCATGTGAAACCCGCATGTGGAGCATTCGTTTGTGTGGGATGCTCACCAAGCTTCATTTCAGACATAGGCATTCAAAGGGCACTAAGCATAGAGTGTGAAAACTGAGTTTCCTTGAGAGCTGCTTGGAAGCCCGATGGTGTGTGACGTTAGGGAGCCAAATCGTTTTGTTCTCCCACAAGAACCACTCGGCTGATTCTACTTCAATATGCCCTTCACCAACATGCAGTGTTTCCTTGATTGAGTTAGCTCACACCAATATTTGCGTCTAGACCTTTTGCATTGAGGGCTATGTGAAAACGGCTGTGGCGCTGAAGTTGTCTGTGAATGTGGAGTTGGTGGCATGTGAAACCCATATGTGGAGCATTTGTGTGTGTGGGATGCTCTACCATGTTCTTTTG
>NW_026701694.1:0-39362 GCF_030435755.1 Ochotona princeps
TGGTGTGGGATGCTCTACCAGGTTCATTCCTAGATAATGCACTCAAAGGGCACTAAGCATAGAGTGTGAAAACTGAGTTTCCTTGAGAGCTGCTTGGAAGCCTGATGGTGTGTGAAGTTAGTGAGCCAAATGGAGTTGTTCTCCCACAAGAACCACTCGGCTGATCCTTCTTCAATATGCCCTTCACCAACACGCAGTGTTTCCTTGATTGAATTAGCTCTCACACCAATATTTGCCTCTAGAGCCTTTGCATTGAGGGCTATGTGAAAACGGCTGTGGCGCTGAAGTTGCCTGTGAATGTGGAGTTGGTGGCATGTGAAACCCGCATGTGGAGCATTCGTTTGTGTGGGATGCTCTACCAGGTTCATTCCTAGATAATGCACTCAAAGGGCACTAAGCATAGAGTGTGAAAACTGAGTTTCCTTGAGAGCTGCTTGGAAGCCTGATGGTGTGTGAAGTTAGTGAGCCAAATGGAGTTGTTCTCCCACAAGCCACAAGAACCACTCGGCTGATCCTTCTTCAATATGCCCTTCACCAACATGCAGTGTTTCCTTGATTGAATTAGCTCTCACACCAATATTTGCGTCGAGAGCCTTTGCATTGAGGGCTATCTGAAAACGGCTGTGGCGCTGAAGTTGCCTGTGAATGTGGAGTTGGTGGCATGTGAAACCCGCATGTGGAGCATTCGTTTGTGTGGGATGCTCTACCAGGTTCATTCCTAGATAATGCACTCAAAGGGCACTAAGCATAGAGTGTGAAAACTGAGTTTCCTTGAGAGCTGCTTGGAAGCCTGATGCTGTGTGAAGTTAGTGATCCAAATGGAGAAGTTCTCCCACAAGAACCACTCGGCTGATCCTTCTTCAATATGCCCTTCACCAACATGCAGTGTTTCCTTGATTGAATTAGCTCTCACACCAATATTTGCGTCTAGAGCCTTTGCATTGAGGGCTATCTGAAAACGGCTGTGGCGCTGAAGTTGCCTGTGAATGTGGAGTTGGTGGCATGTGAAACCCGCATGTGGAGCATTCGTTTGTGTGGGATGCTCACCAAGCTTCATTTCAGTCCTAGGCACTCAAAGGGCACTAAGCATAGAGCGTGAAAACTGAGTTTCCTTGAGAGCTGCTTGGAAGCCTGATGGGTGTGTGAAGTTAGTGAGCCAAAAGGAGTTGATCTCCCACAAGAACCACTCGGCTGATCCTTCTTCAATATGCCCTTCACCAACATGCAGTGTTTCCTTGATTGAATTAGCTCTCACACCAATATTTGCGTCTAGAGCCTTTGCATTGAGGGCTATCTGAAAACGGCTGTGGCGCTGAAGTTGCCTGTGAATGTGGAGTTGGTGGCATGTGAAACCCGCATGTGGAGCATTCGTTTGTGTGGGATGCTCTACCAGGTTCATTCCTAGATAATGCACTCAAAGGGCACTAAGCATAGAGTGTGAAAACTGAGTTTCCTTGAGAGCTGCTTGGAAGCCTGATGGTGTGTGAAGTTAGTGAGCCAAATGGTGTTGTTCTCCCACAAGAACCACTCGGCTGATCCTTCTTCAATATGCCCTTCACCAACATGCAGTGTTTCCTTGATTGAATTAGCTCTCACACCAATATTTGCGTCTAGAGCCTTTGCATTGAGGCTATCTGAAAACGGCTGTGGCGCTGAAGTTGCCTGTGAATGTGGAGTTGGTGGCATGTGAAACCCGCATGTGGAGCATGCGTTTGTGTGGGATGCTCTACCAGGTTCATTCCTAGATAATGCACTCAAAGGGCACTAAGCATAGAGTGTGAAAACTGAGTTTCCTTGAGAGCTGCTTGGAAGCCTGATGGTGTGTGAAGTTAGTGAGCCAAATGGAGTTGTTCTCCCACAAGAACCACTCGGCTGATCCTTCTTCAATATGCCCTTCACCAACATGCAGTGTTTCCTTGATTGAATTAGCTCTCACACCAATATTTGCGTCTAGAGCCTTTGCATTGAGGGCTATCTGAAAACGGCTGTGGCGTTGAAGTTGCCTGTGAATGTGGAGTTGGTGGCATGTGAAACCCGCATGTGGAGCATTCGTTTGTGTGGGATGCTGTACCAGGTTCATTCCTAATTAATGCACTCAAAGGGCACTAAGCATAGAGTGTGAAAACTGAGTTTCCTTGAAAGCTGGTTGGAAGCCTGATGGTGTGTGAAGTTAGTGAGCCAAATGGAGTTGTTCTCCCACAAGAACCACTCAGCTGATCCTTCTTCAATATGCCCTTCACCAACATGCAGTGTTTCCTTGATTGAATTAGCTCTCACACCAATATTTGCGTCGAGAGCCTTTGCATTGAGGGCTATCTGAAAACGGCTGTGGCGCTGAAGTTGCCTGTGAATGTGGAGTTGGTGGCATGTGAAACCTGCATGTGGAGCATTCGTTTGTGTGGGATGCTCTACCAGGTTCATTCCTAGATAATGCACTCAAAGGGCACTAAGCATAGAGTGTGAAAACTGAGTTTCCTTGAGAGCTGCTTGGAAGCCTGATGGTGTGTGAAGTTAGTGAGCCAAATGGAGTTGTTCTCCCACAAGAACCACTCGGCTGATCCTTCTTCAATATGCCCTTCACCAACATGCAGTGTTTCCTTGATTGAATTAGCTCTCACACCAATATTTGCGTCGAGAGCCTTTGCATTGAGGGCTATCTGAAAACGGTTGTGGCGCTGAAGTTGCTTGTGAATGTGGAGTTGGTGGCATGTGAAACCTGCATGTGGAGCATTCGTTTGTGTGGGATGCTCTACCAGGTTCATATCCTAGATAATGCACTCAAAGGGCACTAAGCATAGAGTGTGAAAACTGAGTTTCCTTGAGAGCTGCTTGGAAGCCTGATGGTGTGTGAAGTTAGTGAGCCAAATGGAGTTGTTCTCCCACAAGAACCACTCGGCTGATCCTTCTTCAATATGCCCTTCACCAACATGCAGTGTTTCCTTGATTGAATTAGCTCTCACACCAATATTTGCGTCTAGAGCCTTTGCATTGAGGGCTATCTGAAAACGGCTGTGGCGCTGAAGTTGCCTGTGAATGTGGAGTTGGTGGCATGTGAAACCCGCATGTGGAGCATTCGTTTGTGTGGGATGCTCTACCAGGTTCATTCCTAGATAATGCACTCAAAGGGCACTAAGCATAGAGTGTGAAAACTGAGTTTCCTTGAGAGCTGCTTGGAAGCCTGATGGTGTGTGAAGTTAGTGAGCCAAATGGAGTTGTTCTCCCACAAGAACCACTCGGCTGATCCTTCTTCAATATGCCCTTCACCAACATGCAGTGTTTCCTTGATTGAATTAGCTCTCACACCAATATTTGCGTCTAGAGCCTTTGCATTGAGGGCTATCTGAAAACGGCTGTGGCGCTGAAGTTGCCTGTGAATGTGGAGTTGGTGGCATGTGAAACCCGCATGTGGAGCATGCGTTTGTGTGGGATGCTCTACCAGGTTCATTCCTAGATAATGCACTCAAAGGGCACTAAGCATAGAGTGTGAAAACTGAGTTTCCTTGAGAGCTGCTTGGAAGCCTGATGGTGTGTGAAGTTAGTGAGCCAAATGGAGTTGTTCTCCCACAAGAACCACTCGGCTGATCCTTCTTCAATATGCCCTTCACCAACATGCAGTGTTTCCTTGATTGAATTAGCTCTCACACCAATATTTGCGTCTAGAGCCTTTGCATTGAGGGCTATCTGAAAACGGTTGTGGCGCTGAAGTTGCCTGTGAATGTGGAGTTGGTGGCATGTGAAACCCGCATGTGGAGCATTCGTTTGTGTGGGATGCTCTACCAGGTTCATTCCTAGATAATGCACTCAAAGGGCACTAAGCATAGAGTGTGAAAACTGAGTTTCCTTGAGAGCTGCTTGGAAGCCTGATGGTATGTGAAGTTAGTGAGCCAAATGGAGTTGTTCTCCCACAAGAACCACTCGGCTGATCCTTCTTCAATATGCCCTTCACCAACATGCAGTGTTTCCTTGATTGAATTAGCTCTCACACCAATATTTGCGTCTAGAGCCTTTGCATTGAGGGCTATCTGAAAACGGCTGTGGCGCTGAAGTTGCCTGTGAATGTGGAGTTGGTGGCATGTGAAACCCGCATGTGGAGCATTCGTTGGTGTGGGATGCTCTACCAGGTTCATTCCTAGATAATGCACTCAAAGGGCACTAAGCATAGAGTGTGAAAACTGAGTTTCCTTGAGAGCTGCTTGGAAGCCTGATGGTGTGTGAAGTTAGAGAGCCAAATGGAGTTGTTCTCCCACAAGAACCACTCGGCTGATCCTTCTTCAATATGCCCTTCACCAACATGCAGTGTTTCCTTGATTGAATTAGCTCTCACACCAATATTTGCGTCGAGAGCCTTTGCATTGAGGGCTATCTGAAAACGGCTGTGGCGCTGAAGTTGCCTGTGAATGTGGAGTTGGTGGCATGTGAAACCCGCATGTGGAGCATTCGTTTGTGTGGGATGCTCTACCAGGTTCATTCCTAGATAATGCACTCAAAGGGCACTAAGCATAGAGTGTGAAAACTGAGTTTCCTTGAGAGCTGCTTGGAAGCCTGATGCTGTGTGAAGTTAGTGATCCAAATGGAGAAGTTCTCCCACAAGAACCACTCGGCTGATCCTTCTTCAATATGCCCTTCACCAACATGCAGTGTTTCCTTGATTGAATTAGCTCTCACACCAATATTTGCGTCGAGAGCCTTTGCATTGAGGGCTATCTGAAAACGGCTGTGGCGCTGAAGTTGCCTGTGAATGTGGAGTTGGTGGCATGTGAAACCCGCATGTGGAGCATTCGTTTGTGTGGGATGCTCACCAAGCTTCATTTCAGTCCTAGGCACTCAAAGGGCACTAAGCATAGAGCGTGAAAACTGAGTTTCCTTGAGAGCTGCTTGGAAGCCTGATGGTGTGTGAAGTTAGTGAGCCAAATGGAGTTGATCTCCCACAAGAACCACTCGGCTGATCCTTCTTCAATATGCCCTTCACCAACATGCAGTGTTTCCTTGATTGAATTAGCTCTCACACCAATATTTGCGTCTAGAGCCTTTGCATTGAGGGCTATCTGAAAACGGCTGTGGCGCTGAAGTTGCCTGTGAATGTGGAGTTGGTGGCATGTGAAACCCGCATGTGGAGCATTCGTTTGTGTGGGATGCTCTACCAGGTTCATTCCTAGATAATGCACTCAAAGGGCACTAAGCATAGAGTGTGAAAACTGAGTTTCCTTGAGAGCTGCTTGGAAGCCTGATGGTGTGTGAAGTTAGTGAGCCAAATGGTGTTGTTCTCCCACAAGAACCACTCGGCTGATCCTTCTTCAATATGCCCTTCACCAACATGCAGTGTTTCCTTGATTGAATTAGCTCTCACACCAATATTTGCGTCTAGAGCCTTTGCATTGAGGGCTATCTGAAAACGGCTGTGGCGCTGAAGTTGCCTGTGAATGTGGAGTTGGTGGCATGTGAAACCCGCATGTGGAGCATGCGTTTGTGTGGGATGCTCTACCAGGTTCATTCCTAGATAATGCACTCAAAGGGCACTAAGCATAGAGTGTGAAAACTGAGTTTCCTTGAGAGCTGCTTGGAAGCCTGATGGTGTGTGAAGTTAGTGAGCCAAATGGAGTTGTTCTCCCACAAGAACCACTCGGCTGATCCTTCTTCAATATGCCCTTCACCAACATGCAGTGTTTCCTTGATTGAATTAGCTCTCACACCAATATTTGCGTCTAGAGCCTTTGCATTGAGGGCTATCTGAAAACGGTTGTGGCGCTGAAGTTGCCTGTGAATGTGGAGTTGGTGGCATGTGAAACCCGCATGTGGAGCATTCGTTTGTGTGGGATGCTCTACCAGGTTCATTCCTAGATAATGCACTCAAAGGGCACTAAGCATAGAGTGTGAAAACTGAGTTTCCTTGAGAGCTGCTTGGAAGCCTGATGGTGTGTGAAGTTAGTGAGCCAAATGGAGTTGTTCTCCCACAAGAACCACTCGGCTGATCCTTCTTCAATATGCCCTTCACCAACATGCAGTGTTTCCTTGATTGAATTAGCTCTCACACCAATATTTGCGTCTAGAGCCTTTGCATTGAGGGCTATCTGAAACGGCTGTGGCGCTGAAGTTGCCTGTGAATGTGGAGTTGGTGGCATGTGAAACCCGCATGTGGAGCATTCGTTTGTGTGGGATGCTCTACCAGGTTCATTCCTAGATAATGCACTCAAAGGCCACTAAGCATAGAGTGTGAAAACTGAGTTTCCTTGAGAGCTGCTTGGAAGCCTGATGGTGTGTGAAGTTAGTGAGCCAAATGGAGTTGTTCTCCCACAAGAACCACTCGGCTGATCCTTCTTCAATATGCCCTTCACCAACATGCAGTGTTTCCTTGATTGAATTAGCTCTCACACCAATATTTGCGTCTAGAGCCTTTGCATTGAGGGCTATCTGAAAACGGCTGTGGCGCTGAAGTTGCCTGTGAATGTGGAGTTGGTGGCATGTGAAACCCGCATGTGGAGCATTCGTTTGTGTGGGATGCTCTACCAGGTTCATTCCTAGATAATGCACTCAAAGGGCACTAAGCATAGAGTGTGAAAACTGAGTTTCCTTGAGAGCTGCTTGGAAGCCTGATGGTATGTGAAGTTAGTGAGCCAAATGGAGTTGTTCTCCCACAAGAACCACTCGGCTGATCCTTCTTCAATATGCCCTTCACCAACATGCAGTGTTTCCTTGATTGAATTAGCTCTCACACCAATATTTGCGTCTAGAGCCTTTGCATTGAGGGCTATCTGAAAACGGCTGTGGCGCTGAAGTTGCCTGTGAATGTGGAGTTGGTGGCATGTGAAACCCGCATGTGGAGCATTCGTTTGTGTGGGATGCTCACCAAGCTTCATTTCAGTCCTAGGCACTCAAAGGGCACTAAGCATAGAGTTTGAAAACTGAGTTTCCTTGAGAGCTGCTTAGAAGCCTGATGGTGTGTGAAGTTAGTGAGCCAAATGGAGTTGTTCTCCCACAAGAACCACTCAGCTGATCCTTCTTCAATATGCCCTTCACCAACATGCAGTGTTTCCTTGATTGAATTAGCTCTCACACCAATATTTGCGTCTAGAGCCTTTGCATTGAGGGCTATCTGAAAACGGCTGTGGCGCTGAAGTTGCCTGTGAATGTGGAGTTGGTGGCATGTGAAACCCGCATGTGGAGCATTCGTTTGTGTGGGATGCTCTACCAGGTTCATTCCTAGATAATGCACTCAAAGGGCACTAAGCATAGAGTGTGAAAACTGAGTTTCCTTGAGAGCTGCTTGGAAGCCTGATGGTGTGTGAAGTTAGTGAGCCAAATGGAGTTGTTCTCCCACAAGAACCACTCGGCTGATCCTTCTTCAATATGCCCTTCACCAACATGCAGTGTTTCCTTGATTGAATTAGCTCTCACACCAATATTTGCGTCTAGAGCCTTTGCATTGAGGGCTATCTGAAAACGGCTGTGGCGCTGAAGTTGCCTGTGAATGTGGAGTTGGTGGCATGTGAAACCCGATGTGGAGCATTCGTTTGTGTGGGATGCTCTACCAGGTTCATTCCTAGATAATGCACTCAAAGGGCACTAAGCATAGAGTGTGAAAACTGAGTTTCCTTGAGAGCTGCTTGGAAGCCTGATGGTGTGTGAAGTTAGTGAGCCAAATGGAGTTGTTCTCCCACAAGAACCACTCGGCTGATCCTTCTTCAATATGCCCTTCACCAACATGCAGTGTTTTCTTGATTGAATTAGCTCTCACACCAATATTTGCGTCTAGAGCCTTTGCATTGAGGGCTATCTGAAAACGGCTGTGGCGCTGAAGTTCCCTGTGAATGTGGAGTTGGTGGCATGTGAAACCCGCATGTGGAGCATTCGTTGGTGTGGGAGGCTCTACCAGGTTCATTCCTAGATAATGCACTCAAAGGGCACTAAGCATAGAGTGTGAAAACTGAGTTTCCTTGAGAGCTGCTTGGAAGCCTGATGGTGTGTGAAGTTAGTGAGCCAAATGGAGTTGTTCTCCCACAAGAACCACTCGGCTGATCCTTCTTCAATATGCCCTTCACCAACATGCATTGTTTCCTTGATTGAATTAGCTCTCACACCAATATTTGCGTCTAGAGCCTTTGCATTGAGAGCTATCTGAAAACGGCTGTGGCGCTGAAGTTGCCTGTGAATGTGGAGTTGGTGGCATGTGAAACCCGCATGTGGAGCATTCGTTTGTGTGGGATGCTCTACCAGGTTCATTCCTAGATAATGCACTCAAAGGGCACTAAGCATAGAGTGTGAAAACTGAGTTTCCTTGAGAGCTGCTTGGAAGCCTGATGGTGTGTGAAGTTAGTGAGCCAAATGGAGTTGTTCTCCCACAAGAACCACTCGGCTGATCCTTCTTCAATATGCCCTTCACCAACATGCAGTGTTTCCTTCATTGAATTAGCTCTCACACCAATATTTGCGTCTAGAGCCTTTGCATTGAGGGCTATCTGAAAACGGCTGTGGCGCTGAAGTTGCCTGTGAATGTGGAGTTGGTGGCATGTGAAACCCGCATGTGGAGCATTCGTTTGTGTGGGATGCTCTACCAGGTTCATTCCTAGATAATGCACTCAAAGGGCACTAAGCATAGAGTGTGAAAACTGAGTTTCCTTGAGAGCTGCTTGGAAGCCTGATGGTATGTGAAGTTAGTGAGCCACATGGAGTTGTTCTCCCACAAGAACCACTCGGCTGATCCTTCTTCAATATGCCCTTCACCAACATGCAGTGTTTCCTTGATTGAATTAGCTCTCACACCAATATTTGCGTCTAGAGCCTTTGCATTGAGGGCTATCTGAAAACGGCTGTGGCGCTGAAGTTGCCTGTGAATGTGGAGTTGGTGGCATGTGAAACCCGCATGTGGAGCATTCGTTGGTGTGGGATGCTCACCAAGCTTCATTTCAGTCCTAGGCACTCAAAGGGCACTAAGCATAGAGTGTGAAAACTGAGTTTCCTTGAGAGCTGCTTGGAAGCCTGATGGTATGTGACGTTAGTGAGCCAAATGGAGTTGTTCTCCCACAAGAACCACTCGGCTGATCCTTCTTCAATATGCCCTTCACCAACATGCAGTGTTTCCTTGATTGAATTAGCTCTCACACCAATATTTGCGTCTAGAGCCTTTGCATTGAGGGCTATCTGAAAACGGCTGTGGCGCTGAAGTTGCCTGTGAATGTGGAGTTGGTGGCATGTGAAACCCGCATGTGGAGCATTCGTTGGTGTGGGATGCTCACCAAGCTTCATTTCAGTCCTAGGCACTCAAAGGGCACTAAGCATAGAGTGTGAAAACTGAGTTTCCTTGAGAGCTGCTTGGAAGCCTGATGGTGTGTGAAGTTAGTGATCCAAATGGAGAAGTTCTCCCACAAGAACCACTCGGCTGATCCTTTTTCAATATGCCCTTCGCCAACATGCAGTGTTTCCTTGATTGAATTAGTTCTCACACCAATATTTGCGTCTAGAGCCTTTGCATTGAGAGCTATCTGAAAACGGCTGTGGCGCTGAAGTTGCCTGTGAATGTGGAGTTGGTGGCATGTGAAACCTGCATGTGGAGCATTCGTTTGTGTGGGATGCTCTACCAGGTTCATTCCTAGATAATGCACTCAAAGGGCACTAAGCATAGAGTGTGAAAACTGAGTTTCCTTGAGAGCTGCTTGGAAGCCTGATGGTGTGTGAAGTTAGTGAGCCAAATGGAGTTGTTCTCCCACAAGAACCACTCGGCTGATCCTTCTTCAATATGCCCTTCACCAACATGCAGTGTTTCCTTGATTGAATTAGCTCTCACACCAATATTTGCGTCTAGAGCCTTTGCATTGAGGGCTATCTGAAAACGGCTGTGGCGCTGAAGTTGCCTGTGAATGTGGAGTTGGTGGCATGTGAAACCCGCATGTGGAGCATTCGTTGGTGTGGGAGGCTCTACCAGGTTCATTCCTAGATAATGCACTCAAAGGGCACTAAGCATAGAGTGTGAAAACTGAGTTTCCTTGAGAGCTGCTTGGAAGCCTGATGGTGTGTGAAGTTAGTGAGCCAAATGGAGTTGTTCTCCCACAAGAACCACTCGGCTGATCCTTTTTCAATATGCCCTTCGCCAACATGCAGTGTTTCCTTGATTGAATTAGCTCTCACACCAATATTTGCGTCTAGAGCCTTTGCATTGAGGGCTATCTGAAAACGGCTGTGGCGCTGAAGTTGCCTGTGAATGTGGAGTTGGTGGCATGTGAAACCTGCATGTGGAGCATTCGTTTGTGTGGGATGCTCTACCAGGTTCATTCCTAGATAATGCACTCAAAGGGCACTAAGCATAGAGTGTGAAAACTGAGTTTCCTTGAGAGCTGCTTGGAAGCCTGATGGTGTGTGAAGTTAGTGAGCCAAATGGAGTTGTTCTCCCACAAGAACCACTCGGCTGCTCCTTCTTCAATATGCCCTTCACCAACATGCAGTGTTTCCTTGATTGAATTAGCTCTCACACCAATATTTGCGTCTAGAGCCTTTGCATTGAGGGCTATCTGAAAACGGCTGTGGCGCTGAAGTTGCCTGTGAATGTGGAGTTGGTGGCATGTGAAACCCGCATGTGGAGCATTCGTTGGTGTGGGAGGCTCTACCAGGTTCATTCCTAGATAATGCACTCAAAGGGCACTAAGCATAGAGTGTGAAAACTGAGTTTCCTTGAGAGCTGCTTGGAAGCCTGATGGTGTGTGAAGTTAGTGAGCCAAATGGAGTTGTTCTCCCACAAGAACCACTCGGCTGATCCTTCTTCAATATGCCCTTCACCAACATGCAGTGTTTCCTTGATTGAATTAGCTCTCACACCAATATTTGCGTCTAGAGCCTTTGCATTGAGTGCTATCTGAAAACGGCTGTGGCGCTGAAGTTGCCTGTGAATGTGGAGTTGGTGGCATGTGAAACCCGCATGTGGAGCATTCGTTTGTGTGGGATGCTCTACCAGGTTCATTCCTAGATAATGCACTCAAAGGGCACTAAGCATAGAGTGTGAAAACTGAGTTTCCTTGAGAGCTGCTTGGAAGCCTGATGGTGTGTGAAGTTAGTGAGCCAAATGGAGTTGTTCTCCCACAAGAACCACTCGGCTGATCCTTCTTCAATATGCCCTTCACCAACATGCAGTGTTTCCTTGATTGAATTAGCTCTCACACCAATATTTGCGTCTAGAGCCTTTGCATTGAGGGCTATCTGAAAACGGCTGTGGCGCTGAAGTTGCCTGTGAATGTGGAGTTGGTGGCATGTGAAACCCGCATGTGGAGCATTCGTTGGTGTGGGATGCTCACCAAGCTTCATTTCAGTCCTAGGCACTCAAAGGGCACTAAGCATAGAGTGTGAAAACTGAGTTTCCTTGAGAGCTGCTTGAAGCCTGATGGTGTGTGAAGTTAGTGAGCCAAATGGAGTTGTTCTCCCACAAGAACCACTCGGCTGATCCTTCTTCAATATGCCCTTCACCAACATGCAGTGTTTCCTTGATTGAATTAGCTCTCACACCAATATTTGCGTCAAGAGCCTTTGCATTGAGAGCTATCTGAAAATGGCTGTGGCGCTGAAGTTGCCTGTGAATGTGGAGTTGGTGGCATGTGAAAACTGCATGTGGAGCATTCGTTGGTGTGGGATGCTCTACCAGGTTCATTCCTAGATAATGCACTCAAAGGGCACTAAGCATAGAGTGTGAAAACAGAGTTTCCTTGAGAGCTGCTTGGAAGCCTGATGGTGTGTGAAGTTAGTGATCCAAATGGAGAAGTTCTCCCACAAGAACCACTCGGCTGATCCTTTTTCAATATGCCCTTCGCCAACATGCAGTGTTTCCTTGATTGAATTAGCTCTCACACCAATATTTGCGTCTAGAGCCTTTGCATTGAGGGCTATCTGAAAACGGCTGTGGCGCTGAAGTTGCCTGTGAATGTGGAGTTGGTGGCATGTGAAACCCGCATGTGGAGCATTCGTTTGTGTGGGATGCTCTACCAGGTTCATTCCTAGATAATGCACTCAAAGGGCACTAAGCATAGAGTGTGAAAACTGAGTTTCCTTGAGAGCTGCTTGGAAGCCTGATGGTGTGTGAAGTTAGTGAGCCAAATGGAGTTGTTCTCCCACAAGAACCACTCGGCTGATCCTTCTTCAATATGCCCTTCACCAACATGCAGTGTTTCCTTGATTGAATTAGCTCTCACACCAATATTTGCGTCTAGAGCCTTTGCATTGAGGGCTATCTGAAAACGGCTGTGGCGCTGAAGTTGCCTGTGAATGTGGAGTTGGTGGCATGTGAAACCCGCATGTGGAGCATTCGTTGGTGTGGGATGCTCACCAAGCTTCATTTCAGTCCTAGGCACTCAAAGGGCACTAAGCATAGAGTGTGAAAACTGAGTTTCCTTGAGAGCTGCTTGGAAGCCTGATGGTGTGTGAAATTAGTGAGCCAAATGGAGTTGTTCTCCCACAAGAACCACTCGGCTGATCCTTCTTCAATATGCCCTTCACCAACATGCAGTGTTTCCTTGATTGAATTAGCTCTCACACCAATATTTGCGTCTAGAGCCTTTGCCATGAGTGCTGTCTGAAAACGGCTGTGGTGCTGAAGTTGGCTGTGAATGTGGAGTTGGTGGCATGTGAAACCCGCATGTGGAGCATTCGTTGGTGTGGGATGCTCACCAAGCTTCATTTCAGTCCTAGGTAATGCACTCAAAGGGCACTAAGCATAGAGTGTGAAAACTGAGTTTCCTTGAGAGCTGCTTGGAAGCCTGATGGTGTGTGAAGTTAGTGAGCCAAATGGAGTTGTTCTCCCACAAGAACCACTCGGCTGATCCTTCTTCAATATGCCCTTCACCAACATGCAGTGTTTCCTTCATTGAATTAGCTCTCACACCAATATTTGCGTCTAGAGCCTTTGCATTGAGGGCTATGTGAAAACGGCTGTGGCGCTGAAGTTGCCTGTGAATGTGGAGTTTTTGGCATGTGAAACCCGCATGTGGAGCATTCGTTTGTGTGGGATGCTCTACCAGGTTCATTCCTAGATAATGCACTCAAAGGGCACTAAGCATAGAGTGTGAAAACTGAGTTTCCTTGAGAGCTGCTTGGAAGCCTGATGGTATGTGAAGTTAGTGAGCCAAATGGAGTTGTTCTCCCACAAGAACCACTCGGCTGATCCTTCTTCAATATGCCCTTCACCAACATGCAGTGTTTCCTTGATTGAATTAGCTCTCACACCAATATTTGCGTCTAGAGCCTTTGCATTGAGGGCTATCTGAAAACGGCTGTGGCGCTGAAGTTGCCTGTGAATGTGGAGTTGGTGGCATGTGAAACCCGCATGTGGAGCATTCGTTGGTGTGGGATGCTCACCAAGCTTCATTTCAGTCCTAGGCACTCAAAGGGCACTAAGCATAGAGTGTGAAAACTGAGTTTCCTTGAGAGCTGCTTGGAAGCCTGATGGTGTGTGAAGTTAGTGAGCCAAATGGAGTTGTTCTCCCACAAGAACCACTCGGCTGATCCTTCTTCAATATGCCCTTCACCAACATGCAGTGTTTCCTTGATTGAATTAGCTCTCACACCAATATTTGCGCCTAGAGCCTTTGCATTGAGGGCTATCTGAAAACGGCTGTGGCGCTGAAGTTGCCTGTGAATGTGGAGTTGGTGGCATGTGAAACCCGCATGTGGAGCATTCGTTGGTGTGGGATGCTCACCAAGCTTCATTTCAGTCCTAGGCACTCAAAGGGCACTAAGCATAGAGTGTGAAAACTGAGTTTCCTTGAGAGCTGCTTGGAAGCCTGATGGTGTGTGAAGTTAGTGAGCCAAATGGAGTTGTTCTCCCACAAGAACCACTCGGCTGATCCTTCTTCAATATGCCCTTCACCAACATGCAGTGTTTCCTTGATTGAATTAGCTCTCACACCAATATTTGCGTCTAGAGCCTTTGCATTGAGGGCTATCTGAAAACGGCTGTGGCGCTGAAGTTGCCTGTGAATGTGGAGTTGGTGGCATGTGAAACCCGCATGTGGAGCATTCGTTGGTGTGGGATGCTCACCAAGCTTCATTTCAGTCCTAGGCACTCAAAGGGCACTAAGCATAGAGTGTGAAAACTGAGTTTCCTTGAGAGCTGCTTGGAAGCCTGATGGTGTGTGAAGTTAGTGAGCCAAATGGAGTTGTTCTCCCACAAGAACCACTCGGCTAATCCTTCTTCAATATGCCCTTCACCAACATACAGTGTTTCCTTGATTGAATTAGCTCTCACACCAATATTTGCGTCTAGAGCCTTTGCATTGAGGGCTATCTGAAAACGGCTGTGGCGCTGAAGTTGCCTGTGAATGTGGAGTTGGTGGCATGTGAAACCCGCATGTGGAGCATTCGTTTGTGTGGGATGCTCTACCAGGTTCATTCCTAGATAATGCACTCAAAGGGCACTAAGCATAGAGTGTGAAAACTGAGTTTCCTTGAGAGCTGCTTGGAAGCCTGATGGTGTGTGAAGTTAGTGAGCCAAATGGAGTTGTTCTCCCACAAGAACCACTCGGCTGATCCTTCTTCAATATGCCCTTCACCAACATGCAGTGTTTCCTTGATTGAATTAGCTCTCACACCAATATTTGCGTCTAGAGCCTTTGCATTGAGGGCTATCTGAAAACGGCTGTGGCGCTGAAGTTGCCTGTGAATGTGGAGTTAGTGGCATGTGAAACCCGCATGTGGAGCATTCGTTGGTGTGGGATGCTCACCAAGCTTCATTTCAGTCCTAGGCACTCAAAGGGCACTAAGCATAGAGTGTGAAAACTGAGTTTCCTTGAGAGCTGCTTGGAAGCCTGATGGTGTGTGAAGTTAGTGAGCCAAATGGAGTTGTTCTCCCACAAGAACCACTCGGCTGATCCTTCTTCAATATGCCCTTCACCAACATGCAGTGTTTCCTTGATTGAATTAGCTCTCACACCAATATTTACGTCTAGAGCCTTTGCATTGAGGGCTATCTGAAAACGGCTGTGGCGCTGAAGTTGCCTGTGAATGTGGAGTTGGTGGCATGTGAAACCCGCATGTGGAGCATTCGTTTGTGTGGGATGCTCTACCAGGTTCATTCCTAGATAATGCACTCAAAGGGCACTAAGCATAGAGTGTGAAAACTGAGTTTCCTTGAGAGCTGCTTGGAAGCCTGATGGTGTGTGAAGTTAGTGAGCCAAATGGAGTTGTTCTCCCACAAGAACCACTCGGCTGATCCTTCTTCAATATGCCCTTCACCAACATGCAGTGTTTCCTTGATTGAATTAGCTCTCACACCAATATTTGCGTCTAGAGCCTTTGCATTGAGGGCTATCTGAAAACGGCTGTGGCGCTGAAGTTGCCTGTGAATGTGGAGTTGGTGGCATGTGAAACCCGCATGTGGAGCATTCGTTTGTGTGGGATGCTCTACCAGGTTCATTCCTAGATAATGCACTCAAAGGGCACTAAGCATAGAGTGTGAAAACTGAGTTTCCTTGAGAGCTGCTTGGAAGCCTGATGGTGTGTGAAGTTAGTGAGCCAAATGGAGTTGTTCTCCCACAAGAACCACTCGGCTGATCCTTCTTCAATATGCCCTTCACCAACATGCAGTGTTTCCTTGATTGAATTGGCTCTCACACCAATATTTGCGTCTAGAGCCTTTGCATTGAGGGCTATCTGAAAACGGCTGTGGCGCTGAAGTTGCCTGTGAATGTGGAGTTGGTGGCATGTGAAACCCGCATGTGGAGCATTCGTTTGTGTGGGATGCTCTACCAAGTTCATTCCTAGATAATGCACTCAAAGGGCACTAAGCATAGAGTGTGAAAACTGAGTTTCCTTGAGAGCTGCTTGGAAGCCTGATGGTGTGTGAAGTTAGTGAGCCAAATGGAGTTGTTCTCCCACAAGAACCACTCGGCTGATCCTTCTTCAATATGCCCTTCACCAACATGCAGTGTTTCCTTGATTGAATTAGCTCTCACACCAATATTTGCGTCTAGAGCCTTTGCATTGAGGGCTATCTGAAAACGGCTGTGGCGCTGAAGTTGCCTGTGAATGTGGAGTTGGTGGCATGTGAAACCCGCATGTGGAGCATTCGTTTGTGTGGGATGCTCTACCAGGTTCATTCCTAGATAATGCACTCAAAGGGCACTAAGCATAGAGTGTGAAAACTGAGTTTCCTTGAGAGCTGCTTGGAAGCCTGATGGTGTGTGAAGTTAGTGAGCCAAATGGAGTTGTTCTTCTACAAGAACCACTCGGCTGATCCTTCTTCAATATGCCCTTCACCAACATGCAGTGTTTCCTTGATTGAATTAGCTCTCACACCAATATTTGCGTCTAGAGCCTTTGCATTGAGGGCTATCTGAAAACGGCTGTGGCGCTGAAGTTGCCTGTGAATGTGGAGTTGGTGGCATGTGAAACCCGCATGTGGAGCATTCGTTTGTGTGGGATGCTCTACCAGGTTCATTCCTAGATAATGCACTCAAAGGGCACTAAGCATAGAGTGTGAAAACTGAGTTTCCTTGAGAGCTGCTTGGAAGCCTGATGGTGTGTGAAGTTAGTGAGCCAAATGGAGTTGTTCTCCCACAAGAACCACTCGGCTGATCCTTCTTCAATATGCCCTTCACCAACATGCAGTGTTTCCTTGATTGAATTAGCTCTCACACCAATATTTGCGTCTAGAGCCTTTGCATTGAGGGCTATCTGAAAACGGCTGTGGCGCTGAAGTTGCCTGTGAATGTGGAGTTGGTGGCATGTGAAACCCGCATGTGGAGCATTCTTTTGTGTGGGATGCTCTACCAGGTTCATTCCTAGATAATGCACTCAAAGGGCACTAAGCATAGAGTGTGAAAACTGAGTTTCCTTGAGAGCTGCTTGGAAGCCTGATGGTGTGTGAAGTTAGTGAGCCAAATGGAGTTGTTCTCCCACAAGAACCACTCGGCTGATCCTTCTTCAATATGCCCTTCACCAACATGCAGTGTTTCCTTGATTGAATTAACTCTCACACCAATATTTGCGTCTAGAGCCTTTGCATTGAGGGCTATCTGAAAACGGCTGTGGCGCTGAAGTTGCCTGTGAATGTGGAGTTGGTGGCATGTGAAACCCGCATGTGGAGCATTCGTTTGTGTGGGATGCTCTACCAGGTTCATTCCTAGATAATGCACTCAAAGGGCACTAAGCATAGAGTGTGAAAACTGAGTTTCCTTGAGAGCTGCTTGGAAGCCTGATGGTGTGTGAAGTTAGTGAGCCAAATGGAGTTGTTCTCCCACAAGAACCACTCGGCTGATCCTTCTTCAATATGCCCTTCACCAACATGCAGTGTTTCCTTGATTGAATTAGCTCTCACACCAATATTTGCGTCTAGAGCCTTTGCATTGAGGGCTATCTGAAAACGGCTGTGGCGCTGAAGTTGCCTGTGAATGTGGAGTTGGTGGCATGTGAAACCCGCATGTGGAGCATTCGTTGGTGTGGGATGCTCACCAAGCTTCATTTCAGTCCTAGGCACTCAAAGGGCACTAAGCATAGAGTGTGAAAACTGAGTTTCCTTGAGAGCTGCTTGGAAGCCTGATGGTGTGTGAAGTTAGTGAGCCAAATGGAGTTGTTCTCCCACAAGAACCACTCGGCTGATCCTTCTTCAATATGCCCTTCACCAACATACAGTGTTTCCTTGATTGAATTAGCTCTCACACCAATATTTGCGTCTAGAGCCTTTGCATTGAGGGCTATCTGAAAAACGGCTGTGGCGCTGAAGTTGCCTGTGAATGTGGAGTTGGTGGCATGTGAAACCCGCATGTGGAGCATTCGTTTGTGTGGGATGCTCTACCAGGTTCATTCCTAGATAATGCACTCAAAGGGCACTAAGCATAGAGTGTGAAAACTGAGTTTCCTTGAGAGCTGCTTGGAAGCCTGATGGTGTGTGAAGTTAGTGAGCCAAATGGAGTTGTTCTCCCACAAGAACCACTCGGCTGATCCTTCTTCAATATGCCCTTCACCAACATGCAGTGTTTCCTTGATTGAATTAGCTCTCACACCAATATTTACGTCTAGAGCCTTTGCATTGAGGGCTATCTGAAAACGGCTGTGGCGCTGAAGTTGCCTGTGAATGTGGAGTTGGTGGCATGTGAAACCCGCATGTGGAGCATTCGTTTGTGTGGGATGCTCTACCAGGTTCATTCCTAGATAATGCACTCAAAGGGCACTAAGCATAGAGTGTGAAAACTGAGTTTCCTTGAGAGCTGCTTGGAAGCCTGATGGTGTGTGAAGTTAGTGAGCCAAATGGAGTTGTTCTCCCACAAGAACCACTCGGCTGATCCTTCTTCAATATGCCCTTCACCAACATGCAGTGTTTCCTTGATTGAATTAGCTCTCACACCAATATTTGCGTCTACAGCCTTTGCATTGAGGGCTATGTGAAAACGGCTGTGGCGCTGAAGTTGCCTGTGAATGTGGAGTTGGTGGCATGTGAAACCCGCATGTGGAGCATTCTTTTGTGTGGGATGCTCTACCAGGTTCATTCCTAGATAATGCACTCAAAGGGCACTAAGCATAGAGTGTGAAAACTGAGTTTCCTTGAGAGCTGCTTGGAAGCCTGATGGTGTGTGAAGTTAGTGAGCCAAATGGAGTTGTTCTCCCACAAGAACCACTCGGCTGATCCTTCTTCAATATGCCCTTCACCAACATGCAGTGTTTCCTTGATTGAATTAGCTCTCACACCAATATTTGCGTCTAGAGCCTTTGCATTGAGGGCTATCTGAAAACGGCTGTGGCGCTGAAGTTGCCTGTGAATGTGGAGTTGGTGGCATGTGAAACCCGCATGTGGAGCATTCGTTTGTGTGGGATGCTCTACCAAGTTCATTCCTAGATAATGCACTCAAAGGGCACTAAGCATAGAGTGTGAAAACTGAGTTTCCTTGAGAGCTGCTTGGAAGCCTGATGGTGTGTGAAGTTAGTGAGCCAAATGGAGTTGTTCTCCCACAAGAACCACTCGGCTGATCCTTCTTCAATATGCCCTTCACCAACATGCAGTGTTTCTTTGATTGAATTATCTCTCACACCAATATTTGCGTCTAGAGCCTTTGCATTGAGGGCTATCTGAAAACGGCTGTGGCGCTGAAGTTGCCTGTGAATGTGGAGTTGGTGGCATGTGAAACCCGCATGTGGAGCATTCGTTTGTGTGGGATGGTCACCAAGCTTCATTTCAGTCCTAGGCACTCAAAGGGCACTAAGCATAGAGTGTGAAAACTGAGTTTCCTTGAGAGCTGCTTGGAAGCCTGATGGTGTGTGAAGTTAGTGAGCCAAATGGAGTTGTTCTCCCACAAGAACCACTCGGCTGATCCTTCTTCAATATGCCCTTCACCAACATGCAGTGTTTCCTTGATTGAATTAGCTCTCACACCAATATTTGCGTCTAGAGCCTTTGCATTGAGGGCTATCTGAAAACGGCTGTGGCGCTGAAGTTGCCTGTGAATGTGGAGTTGGTGGCATGTGAAACCCGCATGTGGAGCATTCGTTTGTGTGGGATGCTCACCAAGCTTCATTTCAGTCCTAGGCACTGAAAGGGCACTAAGCATAGAGTGTGAAAACTGAGTTTCCTTGAGAGCTGCTTGGAAGCCTGATGGTGTGTGAAGTTAGTGAGCCAAATGGAGTTGTTCTCCCACAAGAACCACTCGGCTGATCCTTCTTTAATATGCCCTTCACCAACATGCAGTGTTTCCTTGATTGAATTAGCTCTCACACCAATATTTGCGTCGAGAGCCTTTGCATTGAGGGCTATCTGAAAACGGCTGTGGCGCTGAAGTTGCCTGTGAATGTGGAGTTGGTGGCATGTGAAACCCGCATGTGGAGCATTCGTTGGTGTGGGATGCTCACCAAGCTTCATTTCAGTCCTAGGCACTCAAAGGGCACTAAGCATAGAGTGTGAAAACTGAGTTTCCTTGAGAGCTGCTTGGAAGCCTGATGGTGTGTGAAGTTAGTGAGCCAAATGGAGTTGTTCTCCCACAAGAACCACTCGGCTGATCCTTCTTCAATATGCCCTTCACCAACATGCAGTGTTTCCTTGATTGAATTAGCTCTCACACCAATATTTGCGTCTAGAGCCTTTGCATTGAGGGCTATCTGAAAACGGCTGTGGCGCTGAAGTTGCCTGTGAATGTGGAGTTGGTGGCATGTGAAACCCGCATGTGGAGCATTCGTTTGTGTGGGATGCTCTACCAGGTTCATTCCTTGATAATGCACTCAAAGGGCACTAAGCATAGAGTGTGAAAACTGAGTTTCCTTGAGAGCTGCTTGGAAGCCTGATGGTGTGTGAAGTTAGTGAGCCAAATGGAGTTGTTCTCCCACAAGAACCACTCGGCTGATCCTTCTTCAATATGCCCTTCACCAACATGCAGTGTTTCCTTGATTGAATTAGCTCTCACACCAATATTTGCGTCTAGAGCCTTTGCATTGAGGGCTATCTGAAAACGGCTGTGGCGCTGAAGTTGCCTGTGAATGTGGAGTTGGTGGCATGTGAAACCCGCATGTGGAGCATTCGTTTGTGTGCGATGCTCTACCAGGTTCATTCCTGGATAATGCACTCAAAGGGCACTAAGCATAGAGTGTGAAAACTGAGTTTCCTTGAGAGCTGCTTGGAAGCCTGATGGTGTGTGAAGTTAGTGAGCCAAATGGAGTTGTTCTCCCACAAGAACCACTCAGCTGATCCTTCTTCAATATGCCCTTCACCAACATGCAGTGTATCCTTGATTGAATTAGCTCTCACACCAATATTTGCGTCTAGAGCCTTTGCATTGAGGGCTATCTGAAAACGGCTGTGGCGCTGAAGTTGCCTGTGAATGTGGAGTTGGTGGCATGTGAAACCCGCATGTGGAGCATTCGTTTGTGTGGGATGCTCTACCAGGTTCATTCCTAGATAATGCACTCAAAGGGCACTAAGCATAGAGTGTGAAAACTGAGTTTCCTTGAGAGCTGCTTGGAAGCCTGATGGTGTGTGAAGTTAGTGAGCCAAATGGAGTTGTTCTCCCACAAGAACCACTCGGCTGATCCTTCTTCAATATGCCCTTCACCAACATGCAGTGTTTCCTTGATTGAATTAGCTCTCACACCAATATTTGCGTCTAGAGCCTTTGCATTGAGGGCTATCTGAAAACGGCTGTGGCGCTGAAGTTGCCTGTGAATGTGGAGTTGGTGGCATGTGAAACCCGCATGTGGAGCATTCGTTTGTGTGGGATGCTCACCAAGCTTCATTTCAGTCCTAGGCACTCAAAGGGCACTTAGCATAGAGTGTGAAAACTGAGTTTCCTTGAGAGCTGCTTTGAAGCCTGATGGTGTGTGAAGTTAGTGAGCCAAATGGAGTTGTTCTCCCACAAGAACCACTCGGCTGATCCTTCTTCAATATGCCCTTCACCAACATGCAATGTTTCCTTGATTGATTTAGCTCTCACACCAATATTTGCGTCTAGAGCCTTTGCATTGAGGGCTATCTGAAAACGGCTGTGGCGCTGAAGTTGCCTGTGAATGTGGAGTTGGTGGCATGTGAAACCCGCATGTGGAGCATTCGTTTGTGTGGGATGCTCAAAAAGCTTCATTTCAGTCCTAGGCACTCAAAGGGCACTAAGCATAGAGTGTGAAAACTGAGTTTCCTTGAGAGCTGCTTGAAAGCCTGATGGTGTGTGAAGTTAGTGAGCCAAATGGAGTTGTTCTCCCACAAGAACCACTCGGCTGATCCTTCTTCAATATGTCCTTCACCAACATGCAGTGTTTCCTTGATTGAATTAGCTCTCACACCAATATTTGCGTCTAGAGCCTTTGCATTGAGGGCTATCTGAAAACGGCTGTGGCGCTGAAGTTGCCTGTGAATGTGGAGTTGGTGGCATGTGAAACCCGCATGTGGAGCATTCGTTTGTGTGGGATGCTCTACCAGGTTCATTCCTTGATAATGCACTCAAAGGGCACTAAGCATAGAGTGTGAAAACTGAGTTTCCTTGAGAGCTGCTTGGAAGCCTGATGGTGTGTGAAGTTAGTGAGCCAAATGGAGTTGTTCTCCCACAAGAACCACTCGGCTGATCCTTCTTCAATATGCCCTTCACCAACATGCAGTGTTTCCTTGATTGAATTAGCTCTCACACCAATATTTGCGTCTAGAGCCTTTGCATTGAGGGCTATCTGAATACGGCTGTGGCGCTGAAGTTGCCTGTGAATGTGGAGTTGGTGGCATGTGAAACCCGCATGTGGAGCATTCGTTTGTGTGGGATGCTCTACCAGGTTCATTCCTAGATAATGCACTCAAAGGGCACTAAGCATAGAGTGTGAAAACTGAGTTTCCTTGATGGCTGCTTGGAAGCCTGATGGTGTGTGAAGTTAGTGAGCCAAATGGAGTTGTTCTCCCACAAGAACCACTCGGCTGATCCTTCTTCAATATGCCCTTCACCAACATGCAGTGTTTCCTTGATTGAATTAGCTCTCACACCAATATTTGCGTCGAGAGCCTTTGCATTGAGGGCTATCTGAAAACGGCTGTGGCGCTGAAGTTGCCTGTGAATGTGGAGTTGGTGGCATGTGAAACCCGCATGTGGAGCATTCGTTTGTGTGCGATGCTCTACCAGGTTCATTCCTAGATAATGCACTCAAAGGGCACTAAGCATAGAGTGTGAAAACTGAGTTTCCTTGAGAGCTGCTTGAAAGCCTGATGGTGTGTGAAGTTAGTGAGCCAAATGGAATTCTTCTCCCACAAGAACCACTCGGCTGATCCTTCTTCAATATGCCCTTCACCAACATGCAGTGTTTCCTTGATTGAATTAGCTCTCACACCAATATTTGCGTCTAGAGCCTTTGCATTGAGGGCTATCTGAAAACAGCTGTGGCGCTGAAGTTGCCTGTGAATGTGGAGTTGGTGGCATGTGAAACCCGCATGTGGAGCATTCGTTTGTGTGGGATGCTCTACCAGGTTCATTCCTAGATAATGCACTCAAAGGGCACTAAGCATAGAGTGTGAAAACTGAGTTTCCTTGAGAGGTGCTTGGAAGCCTGATGGTGTGTGAAGTTAGTGAGCCAAATGGAGTTGTTCTCCCACAAGAACCACTCGGCTGATCCTTCTTCAATATGCCCTTCACCAACATGCAGTGTTTCCTTGATTGAATTAGCTCTCACACCAATATTTGCGTCTAGAGCCTTTGCATTGAGGGCTATCTGAAAACGGCTGTGGCGCTGAAGTTGCCTGTGAATGTGGAGTTGGTGGCATGTGAAACCCGCATGTGGAGCATTCGTTTGTGTGGGATGCTCAAAAAGCTTCATTTCAGTCCTAGGCACTCAAAGGGCACTAAGCATAGAGTGTGAAAACTGAGTTTCCTTGAGAGCTGCTTGAAAGCCTGATGGTGTGTGAAGTTAGTGAGCCAAATGGAGTTGTTCTCCCACAAGAACCACTCGGCTGATCCTTCTTCAATATGCCCTTCACCAACATGCAGTGTTTCCTTGATTGAATTAGCTCTCACACCAATATTTGCGTCTAGAGCCTTTGCATTGAGGGCTATCTGAAACGGCTGTGGCGCTGAAGTTGCCTGTGAATGTGGAGTTGGTGGCATGTGAAACCCGCATGTGGAGCATTCGTTTGTGTGGGATGCTCTACCAGGTTCATTACTTGATAATGCACTCAAAGGGCACTAAGCATAGAGTGTGAAAACTGAGTTTCCTTGAGAGCTGCTTGGAAGCCTGATGGTGTGTGAAGTTAGTGAGCCAAATGGAGTTGTTCTCCC
Source organism: Ochotona princeps (assembly GCF_030435755.1). Lineage (NCBI taxonomy): Eukaryota > Metazoa > Chordata > Mammalia > Lagomorpha > Ochotonidae > Ochotona > Ochotona princeps. The sequence goes on from NW_026701694.1 coordinate 23,685, forward strand.
ACAAGAACCACTCGGCTGATCCTTCTTCAATATGCCCTTCACCAACATGCAGTGTTTCCTTGATTGAATTAGCTCTCACACCAATATTTGCGTCTAGAGCCTTTGCATTGAGGGCTATCTGAATACGGCTGTGGCGCTGAAGTTGCCTGTGAATGTGGAGTTGGTGGCATGTGAAACCCGCATGTGGAGCATTCGTTTGTGTGGGATGCTCTACCAGGTTCATTCCTAGATAATGCACTCAAAGGGCACTAAGCATAGAGTGTGAAAACTGAGTTTCCTTGATGGCTGCTTGGAAGCCTGATGGTGTGTGAAGTTAGTGAGCCAAATGGAGTTGTTCTCCCACAAGAACCACTCGGCTGATCCTTCTTCAATATGCCCTTCACCAACATGCAGTGTTTCCTTGATTGAATTAGCTCTCACACCAATATTTGCGTCTAGAGCCTTTGCATTGAGGGCTATCTGAAAACGGCTGTGGCGCTGAAGTTGCCTGTGAATGTGGAGTTGGTGGCATGTGAAACCCGCATGTGGAGCATTCGTTTGTGTGGGATGCTCAAAAAGCTTCATTTCAGTCCTAGGCACTCAAAGGGCACTAAGCATAGAGTGTGAAAACTGAGTTTCCTTGAGAGCTGCTTGAAAGCCTGATGGTGTGTGAAGTTAGTGAGCCAAATGGAGTTGTTCTCCCACAAGAACCACTCGGCTGATCCTTCTTCAATATGATCCTTCACCAACATGCAGTGTTTCCTTGATTGAATTAGCTCTCACACCAATATTGCGTCTAGAGCCTTTGCATTGAGGGCTATCTGAAAACGGCTGTGGCGCTGAAGTTGCCTGTGAATGTGGAGTTGGTGGCATGTGAAACCCGCATGTGGAGCATTCGTTTGTGTGGGATGCTCTACCAGGTTCATTCCTTGATAATGCACTCAAAGGGCACTAAGCATAGAGTGTGAAAACTGAGTTTCCTTGAGAGCTGCTTGGAAGCCTGATGGTGTGTGAAGTTAGTGAGCCAAATGGAGTTGTTCTCCCACAAGAACCACTCGGCTGATCCTTCTTCAATATGCCCTTCACCAACATGCAGTGTTTCCTTGATTGAATTAGCTCTCACACCAATATTTGCGTCTAGAGCCTTTGCATTGAGGGCTATCTGAATACGGCTGTGGCGCTGAAGTTGCCTGTGAATGTGGAGTTGGTGGCATGTGAAACCCGCATGTGGAGCATTCGTTTGTGTGGGATGCTCTACCAGGTTCATTCCTAGATAATGCACTCAAAGGGCACTAAGCATAGAGTGTGAAAACTGAGTTTCCTTGATGGCTGCTTGGAAGCCTGATGGTGTGTGAAGTTAGTGAGCCAAATGGAGTTGTTCTCCCACAAGAACCACTCGGCTGATCCTTCTTCAATATGCCCTTCACCAACATGCAGTGTTTCCTTGATTGAATTAGCTCTCACACCAATATTTGCGTCGAGAGCCTTTGCATTGAGGGCTATCTGAAAACGGCTGTGGCGCTGAAGTTGCCTGTGAATGTGGAGTTGGTGGCATGTGAAACCCGCATGTGGAGCATTCGTTTGTGTGCGATGCTCTACCAGGTTCATTCCTAGATAATGCACTCAAAGGGCACTAAGCATAGAGTGTGAAAACTGAGTTTCCTTGAGAGCTGCTTGAAAGCCTGATGGTGTGTGAAGTTAGTGAGCCAAATGGAATTCTTCTCCCACAAGAACCACTCGGCTGATCCTTCTTCAATATGCCCTTCACCAACATGCAGTGTTTCCTTGATTGAATTAGCTCTCACACCAATATTTGCGTCTAGAGCCTTTGCATTGAGGGCTATCTGAAAACAGCTGTGGCGCTGAAGTTGCCTGTGAATGTGGAGTTGGTGGCATGTGAAACCCGCATGTGGAGCATTCGTTTGTGTGGGATGCTCTACCAGGTTCATTCCTAGATAATGCACTCAAAGGGCACTAAGCATAGAGTGTGAAAACTGAGTTTCCTTGAGAGGTGCTTGGAAGCCTGATGGTGTGTGAAGTTAGTGAGCCAAATGGAGTTGTTCTCCCACAAGAACCACTCGGCTGATCCTTCTTCAATATGCCCTTCACCAACATGCAGTGTTTCCTTGATTGAATTAGCTCTCACACCAATATTTGCGTCTAGAGCCTTTGCATTGAGGGCTATCTGAAAACGGCTGTGGCGCTGAAGTTGCCTGTGAATGTGGAGTTGGTGGCATGTGAAACCCGCATGTGGAGCATTCGTTTGTGTGGGATGCTCAAAAAGCTTCATTTCAGTCCTAGGCACTCAAAGGGCACTAAGCATAGAGTGTGAAAACTGAGTTTCCTTGAGAGCTGCTTGGAAGCCTGATGGTGTGTGAAGTTAGTGAGCCAAATGGAGTTGTTCTCCCACAAGAACCACTCGGCTGATCCTTCTTCAATATGCCCTTCACCAACATGCAGTGTTTCCTTGATTGAATTAGCTGTCACACCAATATTTGCGTCTAGAGCCTTTGCATTGAGGGCTATCTGAAAACGGCTGTGGCGCTGAAGTTGCCTGTGAATGTGGAGTTGGTGGCATGTGAAACCCGCATGTGGAGCATTCGTTTGTGTGGGATGCTCTACCAGGTTCATTACTTGATAATGCACTCAAAGGGCACTAAGCATAGAGTGTGAAAACTGAGTTTCCTTGAGAGCTGCTTGGAAGCCTGATGGTGTGTGAAGTTAGTGAGCCAAATGGAGTTGTTCTCCCACAAGAACCACTCGGCTGATCCTTCTTCAATATGCCCTTCACCAACATGCAGTGTTTCCTTGATTGAATTAGCTCTCACACCAATATTTGCGTCTAGAGCCTTTGCATTGAGGGCTATCTGAATACGGCTGTGGCGCTGAAGTTGCCTGTGAATGTGGAGTTGGTGGCATGTGAAACCCGCATGTGGAGCATTCGTTTGTGTGGGATGCTCTACCAGGTTCATTCCTAGATAATGCACTCAAAGGGCACTAAGCATAGAGTGTGAAAACTGAGTTTCCTTGATGGCTGCTTGGAAGCCTGATGGTGTGTGAAGTTAGTGAGCCAAATGGAGTTGTTCTCCCACAAGAACCACTCGGCTGATCCTTCTTCAATATGCCCTTCACCAACATGCAGTGTTTCCTTGATTGAATTAGCTCTCACACCAATATTTGCGTCTAGAGCCTTTGCATTGAGGGCTATCTGAAAACGGCTGTGGCGCTGAAGTTGCCTGTGAATGTGGAGTTGGTGGCATGTGAAACCCGCATGTGGAGCATTCGTTTGTGTGCGATGCTCTACCAGGTTCATTCCTGGATAATGCACTCAAAGGGCACTAAGCATAGAGTGTGAAAACTGAGTTTCCTTGAGAGCTGCTTGGAAGCCTGATGGTGTGTGAAGTTAGTGAGCCAAATGGAGTTGTTCTCCCACAAGAACCACTCAGCTGATCCTTCTTCAATATGCCCTTCACCAACATGCAGTGTATCCTTGATTGAATTAGCTCTCACACCAATATTTGCGTCTAGAGCCTTTGCATTGAGGGCTATCTGAAAACGGCTGTGGCGCTGAAGTTGCCTGTGAATGTGGAGTTGGTGGCATGTGAAACCCGCATGTGGAGCATTCGTTTGTGTGCGATGCTCTACCAGGTTCATTCCTAGATAATGCACTCAAAGGGCACTAAGCATAGAGTGTGAAAACTGAGTTTCCTTGAGAGCTGCTTGAAAGCCTGATGGTGTGTGAAGTTAGTGCGCCAAATGGAATTCTTCTCCCACAAGAACCACTCGGCTGATCCTTCTTCAATATGCCCTTCACCAACATGCAGTGTTTCCTTGATTGAATTAGCTCTCACACCAATATTTGCGTCTAGAGCCTTTGCATTGAGGGCTATCTGAAAACGGCTGTGGCGCTGAAGTTGCCTGTGAATGTGGAGTTGGTGGCATGTGAAACCCGCATGTGGAGCATTCGTTTGTGTGGGATGCTCTACCAGGTTCATTCCTAGATAATGCACTCAAAGGGCACTAAGCATAGAGTGTGAAAACTGAGTTTCCTTGAGAGCTGCTTGGAAGCCTGATGGTGTGTGAAATTAGTGAGCCAAATGGAGTTGTTCTCCCACAAGAACCACTCGGCTGATCCTTCTTCAATATGCCCTTCACCAACATGCAGTGTTTCCTTGATTGAATTAGCTCTCACACCAATATTTGCGTCTAGAGCTTTTGCATTGAGGGCTATCTGAAAACGGCTGTGGCGCTGAAGTTGCCTGTGAATGTGGAGTTGGTGGCATGTGAAACCCGCATGTGGAGCATTCGTTTGTGTGCGATGCTCTACCAGGTTCATTCCTAATTAATGCACTCAAAGGGCACTAAGCATAGAGTGTGAAAACTGAGTTTCCTTGAGAGCTGCTTGGAAGCCTGATGGTGTGTGAAGTTAGTGAGCCAAATGGAGTTGTTCTGCCACAAGAACCACTCGGCTGATCCGTCTTCAATATGCCCTTCACCATCATGCAGTGTTTCCTTGATTGAATTAGCTCTCACACCAATATTTGCGTCGAGAGCCTTTGCATTGAGGGCTATCTGAAAACGGCTGTGGTGCTGAAGTTGCCTGTGAATGTGGAGTTGGTGGCATGTGAAACCCGCATGTGGAGCATTCGTTTGTGTGGGATGCTCTACCAAGCTTCATTTCAGTCCTAGGCACTCAAAGGGCACTAAGCATAGAGTGTGAAAACTGAGTTTCCTTGAGAGCTGCTTGGAAGCCTGATGGTGTGTGAAGTTAGTGAGCCAAATGGAGTTGTTCTCCCACAAGAACCACTCAGCTGATCCTTCTTCAATATGCCCTTCACCAACATGCAGTGTATCCTTGATTGAATTAGCTCTCACACCAATATTTGCGTCGAGAGCCTTTGCATTGAGGGCTATCTGAAAACGGCTGTGGCGCTGAAGTTGCCTGTGAATGTGGAGTTGGTGGCATGTGAAACCCGCATGTGGAGCATTCGTTTGTGTGGGATGCTCTACCAGGTTCATTCCTAGATAATGCACTCAAAGGGCACTAAGCATAGAGTGTGAAAACTGAGTTTCCTTGAGAGCTGCTTGGAAGCCTGATGGTGTGTGAAGTTAGTGAGCCAAATGGAGTTGTTCTCCCACAAGAACCACTCGGCTGATCCTTCTTCAATATGCCCTTCACCAACATGCAGTGTTTCCTTGATTGAATTAGCTCTCACACCAATATTTGCGTCTAGAGCCTTTGCATTGAGGGCTATCTGAAAACAGCTGTGGCGCTGAAGTTGCCTGTGAATGTGGAGTTGGTGGCATGTGAAACCCGCATGTGGAGCATTCGTTTGTGTGGGATGCTCTACCAGGTTCATTCCTAGATAATGCACTCAAAGGGCACTAAGCATAGTGTGTGAAAACTGAGTTTCCTTGAGAGCTGCTTAGAAGCCTGATGGTGTGTGAAGTTAGTGAGCCAAATGGAGTTGTTCTCCCACAAGAACCACTCGGCTGATCCTTCTTCAATATGCCCTTCACCAACATGCAGTGTTTCCTTGATTGAATTAGCTGTCACACCAATATTTGCGTCTAGAGCCTTTGCATTGAGGGCTATCTGAAAACGGCTGTGGCGCTGAAATTGCCTGTGAATGTGGAGTTGGTGGCATGTGAAACCCGCATGTGGAGCATTCGTTTGTGTGGGATGCTCACCAAGCTTCATTTCAGTCCTAGGCAATCAAAGGGCACTTAGCATAGAGTGTGAAAACTGAGTTTCCTTGAGAGCTGCTTGGAAGCCTGATGGTGTGTGAAGTTAGTGAGCCAAATGGAGTTGTTCTCCCACAAGAACCACTCGGCTGATCCTTCTTCAATATGCCCTTCACCAACATGCAGTGTTTCCTTGATTGAATTAGCTCTCACACCAATATTTGCGTCTAGAGCCTTTGCATTGAGGGCTATCTGAAAACGGCTGTGGCGCTGAAGTTGCCTGTGAATGTGGAGTTGGTGGCATGTGAAACCCGCATGTGGAGCATTCGTTTGTGTGGGATGCTCTACCAGGTTCATTCCTAGATAATGCACTCAAAGGGCACTAAGCATAGAGTGTGAAAACTGAGTTTCCTTGAGAGCTGCTTGGAAGCCTGATGGTGTGTGAAGTTAGTGAGCCAAATGGAGTTGTTCTCCCACAAGAACCACTCGGCTGATCCTTCTTCAATATGCCCTTCACCAACATGCAGTGTTTCCTTGATTGAATTAGCTCTCACACCAATATTTGCGTCTAGAGCTTTTGCATTGAGGGCTATCTGAAAACGGCTGTGGCGCTGAAGTTGCCTGTGAATGTGGAGTTGGTGGCATGTGAAACCCGCATGTGGAGCATTCGTTTGTGTGCGATGCTCTACCAGGTTCATTCCTAATTAATGCACTCAAAGGGCACTAAGCATAGAGTGTGAAAACTGAGTTTCCTTGAGAGCTGCTTGGAAGCCTGATGGTGTGTGAAGTTAGTGAGCCAAATGGAGTTGTTCTGCCACAAGAACCACTCGGCTGATCCGTCTTCAATATGCCCTTCACCATCATGCAGTGTTTCCTTGATTGAATTAGCTCTCACACCAATATTTGCGTCGAGAGCCTTTGCATTGAGGGCTATCTGAAAACGGCTGTGGTGCTGAAGTTGCCTGTGAATGTGGAGTTGGTGGCATGTGAAACCCGCATGTGGAGCATTCGTTTGTGTGGGATGCTCTACCAAGCTTCCTTTCAGTCCTAGGCACTCAAAGGGCACTAAGCATAGAGTGTGAAAACTGAGTTTCCTTGAGAGCTGCTTGGAAGCCTGATGGTGTGTGAAGTTAGTGAGCCAAATGGAGTTGTTCTCCCAACAAGAACCACTCAGCTGATCCTTCTTCAATATGCCCTTCACCAACATGCAGGTGTATCCTTGATTGAATTAGCTCTCACACAATATTTGCGTCTAGAGCCTTTGCATTGAGGGCTATCTGAAAACGGCTGTGGCGCTGAAGTTGCCTGTGAATGTGGAGTTGGTGGCATGTGAAACCCGCATTGTGGAGCATTCGTTTGTGTGGGATGCTCTACCAGGTTCATTCCTAGATAATGCACTCAAAGGGCACTAAGCATAGAGTGTGAAAACTGAGTTTCCTTGAGAGCTGCTTGGAAGCCTGATGGTGTGTGAAGTTAGTGAGCCAATGGAGTTGTTCTCCACAAGAACCACTCGGCTGATCCTTCTTCAATATGCCCTTCACCAACATGCAGTGTTTCCTTGATTGAATTAGCTCTCACACCAATATTTGCGTCGAGAGCCTTTGCATTGAGGGCTATCTGAAAACGGCTGTGGCGCTGAAGTTGCCTGTGAATGTGAGTTGGTGGCATGTGAAACCCGCATGTGGAGCATTCGTTTGTGTGGGATGCTCTACCAGGTTCATTCCTAGATAATGCACTCAAAGGGCACTAAGCATAGTGTGTGAAAACTGAGTTTCCTTGAGAGCTGCTTAGAAGCCTGATGGTGTGTGAAGTTAGTGAGCCAAATGGAGTTGTTCTCCCACAAGAACCACTCGGCTGATCCTTCTTCAATATGCCCTTCACCAACATGCAGTGTTTCCTTGATTGGAATTAGCTGTCACACCAATATTTGCGTCTAGAGCCTTTGCATTGAGGGCTATCTGAAAACGGCTGTGGCGCTGAAGTTGCCTGTGAATGTGGAGTTGGTGGCATGTGAAACCCGCATGTGGAGCATTCGTTTGTGTGGGATGCTCACCAAGCATCATTTCAGTCCTAGGCAATCAAAGGGCACTTAGCATAGAGTGTGAAAACTGAGTTTCCTTGAGAGCTGCTTGGAAGCCTGATGGTGTGTGAAGTTAGTGAGCCAAATGGAGTTGTTCTCCCACAAGAACACTCGGCTGATCCTTCTTCAATATGCCCTTCACCAACATGCAGTGTTTCCTTGATTGAATTAGCTCTCACACCAATATTTGCGTCTAGAGCCTTTGCATTGAGGGCTATCTGAAAAACGGCTGTGGCGCTGAAGTTGCCTGTGAATGTGGAGTTGGTGGCATGTGAAACCCGCATGTGGAGCATTCGTTTGTGTGGGATGCTCTACCAGGTTCATTCCTAGATAATGCACTCAAAGGGCACTAAGCATAGAGTGTGAAAACTGAGTTTCCTTGAGAGCTGCTTGAAGCCTGATGGTGTGTGAGTTAGTGAGCCAAATGGAGTTGTTCTCCCACAAAAACCACTCGGCTGATCCTTCTTCAATATGCCCTTCACCAACATGCAGTGTTTCCTTGATTGAATTAGCTCTCACACCAATATTTGCGTCTAGAGCCTTTGCATTGAGGGCTATCTGAAAACGGCTGTGGCGCTGAAGTTGCCTGTGAATGTGGAGTTGGTGGCATGTGAAACCCGCATGTGGAGCATTCGTTTGTGTGGGATGCTCACCAAGCTTCATTCAGTCCTAGGCACTCAAAGGGCACTAAGCATAGAGTGTTGAAAACTGAGTTTCCTTGAGAGCTGCTTGGAAGCCTGATGGTGTGTGAAGTTAGTGAGCCAAATGGAGTTGTTCTCCCACAAGAACCACTGGGCTGATCCTTCTTCAATATGCCCTTCACCAACATGCAGTGTTTCCTTGATTGAATTAGCTCTCACACCAATATTTGCGTCGAGAGCCTTTGCATTGAGGGCTATCTGAAAACGGCTGTGGCGCTGAAGTTGCCTGTGAATGTGGAGTTGGTGGCATGTGAAACCCGCATGTGGAGCATTCGTTTGTGTGGGATGCTCTACCAGGTTCATTCCTTGATAATGCACTCAAAGGGCACTAAGCATAGAGTGTGAAAACTGAGTTTCCTTGAGAGCTGCTTGAAAGCCTGATGGTGTGTTGAAGTTAGTGAGCCAAATGGAGTTGTTCTCCACAAGAACCACTCGGCTGATCCTTCTTCAATATGCCCTTCACCAACATGCAGTGTTTCCTTGATTGAATTAGCTCTCACACCAATATTTGCGTCTAGAGCCTTTGCATTGAGGGCTATCTGAAAACGGCTGTGGCGCTGAAGTTGCCTGTGATGTGGAGTTGGTGGCATGTGAAACCCGCATGTGGAGCATTCGTTTGTGTGGGATGCTCACCAAGCTTCATTTCAGTCCTAGGCAATCAAGGGCACTTAGCATAGAGTGTGAAAACTGAGTTTCCTTGAGAGCTGCTTGGAAGCCTGATGGTGTGTGAAGTTTGTGAGCCAAATGGAGTTGTTCTCCCACAAGAACCACTCGGCTGATCCTTCTTCAATATGCCCTTCACCAACATGCAGTGTTTCCTTGATTGAATTAGCTCTCACACCAATATTTGCGTCTAGAGCCTTTGCATTGAGGGCTATCTGAAAACGGCTGTGGCGCTGAAGTTGCCTGTGAATGTGGAGTTGGTGGCATGTGAAACCCGCATGTGGAGGCATTCGTTTGTGTGGATGCTCTACCAGGTTCATTCCTAGATAATGCACTCAAAGGGCACTAGCATAGAGTGTGAAAACTGAGTTTCCTTGAGAGCTGCTTGGAAGCCTGATGGTGTGTGAAGTTAGTGAGCCAAATGGAGTTGTTCTCCCACAAGAACCACTCGGCTGATCCTTCTTCAATATGCCCTTCACCAACATGCAGTGTTTCCTTGATTGAATTAGCTCTCACACCAATATTTGCGTCTAGAGCCTTTGCATTGAGGGCTATCTGAAAACGGCCTGTGGCGCTGAAGTTGCCTGTGAATGTGGAGTTGGTGGCATGTGAAACCCGCATGTGGAGCATTCGTTTGTGTGCGATGCTCTACCAGGTTCATTCCTAATTAATGCACTCAAAGGGCACTAAGCATAGAGTGTGAAAACTGAGTTTCCTTGAGAGCTGCTTGGAAGCCTGATGGTGTGTGAAGTTAGTGAGCCAAATGGAGTTGTTCTGCCACAAGAACCCACTCGGCTGATCCGTCTTCAATATGCCCTTCACCATCATGCAGTGTTTCCTTGATTGAATTAGCTCTCACACCAATATTTGCGTCGAGAGCCTTTGCATTGAGGGCTATCTGAAAACGGCTGTGGTGCTGAAGTTGCCTGTGAATGTGGAGTTGGTGGCATGTGAAACCCGCATGTGGAGCATTCGTTTGTGTGGGATGCTCTACCAAGCTTCATTTCAGTCCTAGGCACTCAAAGGGCACTAAGCATAGAGTGTGAAAACTGAGTTTCCTTGAGAGGTGCTTGGAAGCCTGATGGTGTGTGAAGTTAGTGAGCCAAATGAGTTGTTCTCCCACAAGAACCACTCAGCTGATCCTTCTTCAATATGCCCTTCACCAACATGCAGTGTATCCTTGATTGAATTAGCTCTCACACCAATATTTGCGTCTAGAGCCTTTGCATTGAGGGCTATCTGAAAACGGCTGTGGCGCTTGAAAGTTGCCTGTGAATGTGGAGTTGTGGCATGTGAAACCCGCATGTGGAGCATTCGTTTGTGTGGGATGCTCTACAGGTTCATTCCTAGATAATGCACTCAAAGGGCACTAAGCAATAGAGTGTGAAAACTGAGTTTCCTTGAGAGCTGCTTGGAAGCCTGATGGTGTGTGAAGTTAGTGAGCCAATGGAGTTGTTCTCCCACAAGAACCACTCGGCTGATCCTTCTTCAATATGCCCTTCACCAACATGCAGTGTTTCCTTGATTGAATTAGCTCTCACACCAATATTTGCGTCTAGAGCCTTTGCATTGAGGCTATCTGAAAACAGCTGTGGCGCTGAAGTTGCCTGTGAATGTGGAGTTGGTGGCATGTGAAACCCGCATGTGGAGCATTCGTTTGTGTGGGATGCTCTACCAGGTTCATTCCTAGATAATGCACTCAAAGGGCACTAAGCATAGAGTGTGAAAACTGAGTTTCCTTGAGAGCTGCTTGGAAGCCTGATGGTGTGTGAAGTTAGTGAGCCAACTGGAGTTGTTCTCCCACAAGAACCACTCGGCTGATCCTTCTTCAATATGCCCTTCACCAACATGCAGTGTTCCTTGATTGAATTAGCTCTCACACCAATATTTGCGTCGAGAGCCTTTGGCATTGAGGGCTATCTGAAAACGGCTGTGGCGCTGAAGTTGCCTGTGAATGTGGAGTTGGTGGCATGTGAAACCCGCATGTGGAGCATTCGTTTGTGTGGGATGCTCTACCAGGTTCATTCCTAGATAATGCACTCAAAGGGCACTAAGCATAGTGTGTGAAAACTGAGTTTCCTTGAGAGCTGCTTAGAAGCCTGATGGGTGTGTGAAGTTAGTGAGCCAAATGGAGTTGTTCTCCCACAAGAACCACTCGGCTGATCCTTCTTCAATATGCCCTTCACCAACATGCAGTGTTTCCTTGATTGAATAGCTCTCACACCAATATTTGCGTCTAGAGCCTTTGCATTTGAGGGCTATCTGAAAACGGCTGTGGCGCTGAAATTGCCTGTGAATGTGGAGTTGGTGGCATGTGAAACCCGCATGTGGAGCATTCGTTTGTGTGGGATGCTCACCAAGCTTCATTTCAGTCCTAGGCAATCAAAGGGCACTTAGCATAGAGTGTGAAAACTGAGTTTCCTTGAGAGCTGCTTGGAAGCCTGATGGTGTGATGAAGTTAGTGAGCCAAATGGAGTTGTTCTCCCACAAGAACCACTCGGCTGATCCTTCTTCAATATGCCCTTCACCAACATGCAGTGTTTCCTTGATTGAATTAGCTCTCACACCAATATTTGCGTCTAGAGCCTTTGCATTGAGGGCTATCTGAAAACGGCTGTGGCGCTGAAGTTGCCTGTGAATGTGGAGTTGGTGGCATGTGAAACCCGCATGTGGAGCATTCGTTTGTGTGGGATGCTCTACCAGGTTCATTCCTAGATAATGCACTCAAAGGGCACTAAGCATAGAGTGTGAAAACTGAGTTTCCTTGAGAGCTGCTTGGAAGCTGATGGTGTGTGAAGTTAGTGAGCCAAATGGAGTTGTTCTCCATCAAAAACCACTCGGCTGATCCTTCTTCAATATGCCCTTCACCAACATGCAGTGTTTCCTTGATTGAATTAGCTCTCACACCAATATTTGCGTCTAGAGCCTTTGCATTGAGGGCTATCTGAAAACGGCTGTGGCGCTGAAGTTGCCTGTGAATGTGGAGTTGGTGGCATGTGAAACCCGCATGTGGAGCATTCGTTTGTGTGGGATGCTCACCAAGCTTCATTTCAGTCCTAGGCACTCAAAGGGCACTAAGCATAGAGTGTGAAACTGAGTTTCCTTGAGAGCTGCTTGGAAGCCTGATGGTGTGTGAAGTTAGTGAGCCAAATGGAGTTGTTCTCCCACAAGAACCACTGGGCTGATCCTTCTTCAATATGCCCTTCACCAACATGCAGTGTTTCCTTGATTGAATTAGCTCTCACACCAATATTTGCGTCGAGAGCCTTTGCATTGAGGGCTATCTGAAAACGGCTGTGGCGCTGAAGTTGCCTGTGAATGTGGAGTTGGTGGCATGTGAAACCCGCATGTGGAGCATTCTTTTGTGTGGATGCTCTACCAGGTTCATTCCTTGATAATGCACTCAAAGGGCACTAAGCATAGAGTGTGAAAACTGAGTTTCCTTGAGAGCTGCTTGAAAGCCTGATGGTGTGTGAAGTTAGTGAGCCAAATGGAGTTGTTCTCCCACAAGAACCACTCGGCTGATCCTTCTTCAATATGCCCTTCACCAACATGCAGTGTTTCCTTGATTGAATTAGCTCTCACACCAATATTTGCGTCTAGAGCCTTTGCATTGAGGGCTATCTGAAAACGGCTGTGGCGCTGAGTTGCCTGTGAATGTGGAGTTGGTGGCATGTGAAACCCGCATGTGGAGCATTCGTTTGTGTGGGATGCTCTACCAGGTTCATTCCTTGATATGCACTCAAAGGGCACTAAGCATAGAGTGTGAAAACTGAGTTTCCTTGAGAGGCTGCTTGGAAGCCTGATGGTGTGTGAAGTTAGTGAGCCAAATGGAGTTGTTCTCCCACAAGAACCACTCGGCTGATCCTTCTTCAATATGCCCCTTCACCAACATGCAGTGTTTCCTTGATTGAATTAGCTCTCACACCAATATTTGCGTCTAGAGCCTTTGCATTGAGGGCTATCTGAAAACGGCTGTGGCGCTGAGTTGCCTGTGAATGTGGAGTTGGTGGCATGTGAAACCGCATGTGGAGCATTCGTTTGTGTGGGATGCTCTACCAGGTTCATTCCTAATTAATGCACTCAACGGGCACTAAGCATAGAGTGTGAAAACTGAGTTTCCTTGAGAGCTGCTTGGAAGCCTGATGGTGTGTGAAGTTAGTGAGCCAAATGGAGTTGTTCTCCCACAAGAACCACTCGGCTTGATCCTCTTCAATATGCCCTTCACCAACATGCAGTGTTTCCTTGATTGAATTAGCTCTCACACCAATATTTGCGTCTAGAGCCTTTGCATTGAGGGCTATCTGAAAACGGCTGTGGCGCTGAAGTTGCCTGTGAATGTGGAGTTGGTGGCATGTGAAACCGCATGTGGAGCATTCGTTTGTGTGCGATGCTCTTCCAGGTTCATTCCTGGATAATGCACTCAAAGGGCACTAAGCATAGAGTGGTGAAAACTGAGTTTCCTTGAGAGCTGCTTGGAAGCCTGATGGTGTGTGAAGTTAGTGCGCCAAATGGAATTCTTCTCCCACAAGAACCACTCGGCTGATCCTTCTTCAATATGCCCTTCACCAACATGCAGTGTTTCCTTGATTGAATTAGCTCTCACACCAATATTTGCGTCTAGAGCCTTTGCATTGAGGGCTATCTGAATACGGCTGTGGCGCTGAAGTTGCCTGTGAATGTGGAGTTGGTGGCATGTGAAACCCGCATCGTGGAGCATTCGTTTGTGTGGGATGCTCTACCAGGTTCATTCCTAGATAATGCACTCAAAGGGCACTAAGCATAGAGTGTGAAAAATGAGTTTCCTTGAGAGCTGCTTGGAAGCCTGATGGTGTGTGAAGTTAGTGAGCCAAATGGAGTTGTTCTCCCACAAGAACACTCAGCTGATCCTTCTTCAATATGCCCTTCACAACATGCAGTGTTCCTTGATTGAATTAGACTCTCACACCAATATTTGCGTCTAGAGCCTTTGCATTGAGGGCTATCTGAAAACGGCTGTGGGCGCTGAGTTGCCTGTGAATGTGGAGTTGGTGGCATGTGAAACCCGCATGTGGAGCATTCGTTTGTGTGGGATGCTCTACCAGGTTCATTCCTAGATAATGCACTCAAAGGGCACTAAGCATAGAGGTGTGAAAACTGAGTTTCCTTGAGAGCTGCTTGGAAGCCTGATGGTGTGTAATTAAGTAAAGTTAGTGAGCCAAATGGAGTTGTTCTCCCACAAGAACACTCGGCTGATCCTTCTTCAATATGCCCTTCACCCACATGCAGTGTTTCCTTGATTGAATTAGCTCTCACACCAATATTTGCGTCTAGAGCCTTTGCATTGAGGGCTATCTGAAAACGGCTGTGGCGCTGAAGTTGCCTGTGAATGTGAGTTGGTGGCATGTGAAACCCGCATGTGGAGCATTCGTTTGTGTGGGATGCTCTACCAGGTTCATTCCTAATTAATGCACTCAAAGGGCACTAAGCATAGAGTGTGAAAACTGAGTTTCCTTGAGAGCTGCTTGGAAGCCTGATGGTGGTGAAGTTAGTGAGCCAAATGGAGTTGTTCTCCCACAAGAACCACTCGGCTGATCCTTCTTCAATATGCCCTTCACCACATGCAGTGTTTCCTTGATTGAATTAGCTCTCACAACAATATTTGCGTCTAGAGCCTTTGCATTGAGGGCTATCTGAAAACGGCTGTGGCGCTGAAGTTGCCTGTGAATGTGGAGTGGTGGCATGTGAAACCCGCATGTGGAGCATTCGTTTGTGTGGGATGCTCACCAAGCGTCATTTCAGTCCTAGGCACTCAAAGGGCACTAAGCATAGAGTGTGAAAATTGAGTTTCCTTGAGAGCTGCTTGGAAGCCTGATGGTGTGTGAAGTTAGTGAGCCAAATGGAGTTGTTCTCCCACAAGAACCACTCAGCTGATCCTTCTTCAATATGCCCTTCACCAACATGCAGTGTATCCTTGATTGAATTAGCTCTCACACCAATATTTGCGTCTAGAGCCTTTGCATTGAGGGCTATCTGAAAACGGCTGTGGCGCTGAAGTTGCCTGTGAATGTGGAGTTGGTGGCATGTGAAACCCGCATGTGGAGCATTCGTTTGTGTGGATGCTCACCAAGCTTCATTTCAGTCCTAGGCACTCAAAGGGCACTAAGCACAGAAATGTGAAAGCTGAGTTTCCTTGAGAGCTGCTTGGAAGCCTGATGGTGTGTGAAGTTAGTGAGCCAAATGGAGTTGTTCTCCACAAGAACCACTCGGCTGATTCTTCTTCAATATGCCCTTCACCAACATCCATTGTTTCCTTGATTGAATTAGCTCTCACACCAATATTTGCGTCTAGAGCCTTTGCATTGATGGCTATCTGAAAAGGGCTGTGGCGGTGAAGTTGCCTGTGAATGTGGAGTTGGTGCATGTGAAACCCGCATGTGGAGCATTCGTTTGTGTGGGATGCTCACCCAAGCTTCATTTCAGTCCTAGGCACTCAAAGGGCACTCAGCATAGAGTGTGAAAACTGAGTTTCCTTGAGAGCTGCTTGGAAGCCTGATGGTGTGTGAAGTCAGTGAGCAAATGGTGTTGTTA
>NW_026701695.1:0-47727 GCF_030435755.1 Ochotona princeps
TTGTGAAGTTAGTGAGCCAAATGGAGTTGTTCTCCCACAAGAACCACTCGGCTGATCCTTCTTCAATATGCCCTTCACCAACATGCAGTGTTTCCTTGATTGAATTAGCTCTCACACCAATATTTGCGTCTAGAGCCTTTGCATTGAGGGCTATCTGAAAACGTCTGTGGCGCTGAAGTTGCCTGTGAATGTGGAGTTGGTGGCATGTGAAACCCGCATGTGGAGCATTCGTTTGTGTGGGATGCTCTACCAGGTTCATTTCAGTCCTAGGCCCTCAAAGGGCACTAAGCATAGAGTGTGAAAACTGAGTTTCCTTGAGAGCTGCTTGGAAGCCTGATGGTGTGTGAAGTTAGTGAGCCAAATGGAGTTGTTCTCCCACAAGAACCACTCGGCTGATCCTTCTTCAATATGCCCTTCACCAACATGCAGTGTTTCCTTGATTGAATTAGCTCTCACACCAATATTTGCGTCTAGAGCCTTTGCATTGAGGGCTATCTGAAAACGGCTGTGGCGCTGAAGTTGCCTGTGAATGTGGAGTTGGTGGCATGTGAAACCCGCATGTGGAGCATTCGTTTGTGTGGGATGCTCTACCAGGTTCATTTCAGTCCTAGGCACTCAAAGGGCACTAAGCATAGAGTGTGAAAACTGAGTTTCCTTGAGAGCTGCTTGGAAGCCTGATGGTGTGTGAAGTTAGTGAGCCAAATGGAGTTGTTCTCCCACAAGAACCACTCGGCTGATCCTTCTTCAATATGCCCTTCACCAACATGCAGTGTTTCCTTGATTGAATTAGCTCTCACACCAATATTTGCGTCTAGAGCCTTTGCATTGAGGGCTATCTGAAAACGGCTGTGGCGCTGAAGTTGCCTGTGAATGTGGAGTTGGTGGCATGTGAAACCCGCATGTGGAGCATTCGTTTGTGTGGGATGCTCTACCAGGTTCATTTCAGTCATAGCCAAAGAAAGGGCACTAAGCATAGAGTGTGAAAACTGAGTTTCCTTGAGAGCTGCTTGGAAGCCTGATGGTGTGTGAAGTTAGTGAGCCAAATGGAGTTGTTCTCCCACAAGAACCACTCGGCTGATCCTTCTTCAATATGCCCTTCACCAACATGCAGTGTTTCCTTGATTGAATTAGCTCTCACACCAATATTTGCGTCTAGAGCCTTTGCATTGAGGGCTATCTGAAAACGGCTGTGGCGCTGAAGTTGCCTGTGAATGTGGAGTTGGTGGCATGTGAAACCCGCATGTGGAGCATTCGTTTATGTGGGATGCTCTCCAGGCTTCCTTTCAGTCCTAGGCACTCAAAGGGCACTAAGCATAGAGTGTGAAAACTGAGTTTCCTTGAGAGCTGCTTGGAAGCCTGATGGTGTGTGAAGTTAGTGAGCCAAATGGAGTTGTTCTCCCACAAGAACCACTCGGCTGATCCTTCTTCAATATGCCCTTCACCAACATGCAGTGTTTCCTTGATTGAATTAGCTCTCACACCAATATTTGCGTCTAGAGCCTTTGCATTGAGGGCTATCTGAAAACGGCTGTGGCGCTGAAGTTGCCTGTGAATGTGGAGTTGGTGGCATGTGAAACCCGCATGTGGAGCATTCGTTTGTGTGGGATGCTCTACCAGGTTCATTCTAGTCATGCACTCAAAGGGCACTAAGCATAGAGTGTGAAAACTGAGTTTCCTTGAGAGCTGCTTGGAAGCCTGATGGTGTGTGAAGTTAGTGAGCCAAATGGAGTTGTTCTCCCACAAGAACCACTCGGCTGATCCTTCTTCAATATGCCCTTCACCAACATGCAGTGTTTCCTTGATTGAATTAGCTCTCACACCAATATTTGCGTCTAGAGCCTTTGCATTGAGGGCTATCTGAAAACGGCTGTGGCGCTGAAGTTGCCTGTGAATGTGGAGTTGGTGGCATGTGAAACCCGCATGTGGAGCATTCGTTTATGTGGGATGCTCTACCAGGTTCATTTCAGTCCTAGGCACTCAAAGGGCACTAAGCATAGAGTGTGAAAACTGAGTTTCCTTGAGAGCTGCTTGGAAGCCTGATGGTGTGTGAAGTTAGTGAGCCAAATGGAGTTGTTCTCCCACAAGAACCACTCGGCTGATCCTTCTTCAATATGCCCTTCACCAACATGCAGTGTTTCCTTGATTGAATTAGCTCTCACACCAATATTTGCGTCTAGAGCCTTTGCATTGAGGGCTATCTGAAAACGGCTGTGGCGCTGAAGTTGCCTGTGAATGTGGAGTTGGTGGCATGTGAAACCCGCATGTGGAGCATTCGTTTGTGTGGGATGCTCTACCAGGTTCCTTTCAGTCCTAGGCACTCAAAGGGCACTAAGCATAGAGTGTGAAAACTGAGTTTCCTTGAGAGCTGCTTGGAAGCCTGATGGTGTGTGAAGTTAGTGAGCCAAATGGAGTTGTTCTCCCACAAGAACCACTCGGCTGATCCTTCTTCAATATGCCCTTCACCAACATGCAGTGTTTCCTTGATTGAATTAGCTCTCACACCAATATTTGCGTCTAGAGCCTTTGCATTGAGGGCTATCTGAAAACGGCTGTGGCGCTGAAGTTGCCTGTGAATGTGGAGTTGGTGGCATGTGAAACCCGCATGTGGAGCATTCGTTTGTGTGGGATGCTCTACCAGGTTCATTTCAGTCATAGGCCAAAGAAAGGGCACTAAGCATAGAGTGTGAAAACTGAGTTTCCTTGAGAGCTGCTTGGAAGCCTGATGGTGTGTGAAGTTAGTGAGCCAAATGGAGTTGTTCTCCCACAAGAACCACTCGGCTGATCCTTCTTCAATATGCCCTTCACCAACATGCAGTGTTTCCTTGATTGAATTAACTCTCACACCAATATTTGCGTCTAGAGCCTTTGCATTGAGGGCTATCTGAAAACGGCTGTGGCGCTGAAGTTGCCTGTGAATGTGGAGTTGGTGGCATGTGAAACCCGCATGTGGAGCATTCGTTTATGTGGGATGCTCTCCAGCTTCCTTTCAGTCCTAGGCACTCAAAGGGCACTAAGCATAGAGTGTGAAAACTGAGTTTCCTTGAGAGCTGCTTGGAAGCCTGATGGTGTGTGAAGTTAGTGAGCCAAATGGAGTTGTTCTCCCACAAGAACCACTCGGCTGATCCTTCTTCAATATGCCCTTCACCAACATGCAGTGTTTCCTTGATTGAATTAGCTCTCACACCAATATTTGCGTCTAGAGCCTTTGCATTGAGGGCTATCTGAAAACGGCTGTGGCGCTGAGTTGCCTGTGAATGTGGAGTTGGTGGCATGTGAAACCCGCATGTGGAGCATTCGTTTGTGTGGGATGCTCTACCAGGTTCATTCCAGATAATGCACTCAAAGGGCACTAAGCATAGAGTGTGAAAACTGAGTTTCCTTGAGAGCTGCTTGGAAGCCTGATGGTGTGTGACGTTAGTGAGCCAAATGGAGTTGTTCTCCCACAAGAACCACTCGGCTGATCCTTCTTCAATATGCCCTTCACCAACATGCAGTGTTTCCTTGATTGAATTAGCTCTCACACCAATATTTGCGTCTAGAGCCTTTGCATTGAGGGCTATCTGAAAACGGCTGTGGCGCTGAAGTTGCCTGTGAATGTGGAGTTGGTGGCATGTGAAACCCGCATGTGGAGCATTCGTTTATGTGGGATGCTCTCCAAGCTTCTTTCAGTCCTAGGCACTCAAAGGGCACTAAGCATAGAGTGTGAAAACTGAGTTTCCTTGAGAGCTGCTTGGAAGCCTGATGGTGTGTGAAGTTAGTGAGCCAAATGGAGTTGTTCTCCCACAAGAACCACTCGGCTGATCCTTCTTCAATATGCCCTTCACCAACATGCAGTGTTTCCTTGATTGAATTAGCTCTCACACCAATATTTGCGTCTAGAGCCTTTGCATTGAGGGCTATCTGAAAACGGCTGTGGCGCTGAAGTTGCCTGTGAATGTGGAGTTGGTGGCATGTGAAACCCGCATGTGGAGCATTCGTTTATGTGGGATGCTCTCCAAGCTTCCTTTCAGTCCTAGGCACTCAAAGGGCACTAAGCATAGAGTGTGAAAACTGAGTTTCCTTGAGAGCTGCTTGGAAGCCTGATGGTGTGTGAAGTTAGTGAGCCAAATGGAGTTGTTCTCCCACAAGAACCACTCGGCTGATCCTTCTTCAATATGCCCTTCACCAACATGCAGTGTTTCCTTGATTGAATTAGCTCTCACACCAATATTTGCGTCTAGAGCCTTTGCATTGAGGGCTATCTGAAAACGGCTGTGGCGCTGAAGTTGCCTGTGAATGTGGAGTTGGTGGCATGTGAAACCCGCATGTGGAGCATTCGTTTGTGTGGGATGCTCTACCAGGTTCATTTCAGACTAATGCACTCAAAGGGCACTAAGCATAGAGTGTGAAAACTGAGTTTCCTTGAGAGCTGCTTGGAAGCCTGATGGTGTGTGAAGTTAGTGAGCCAAATGGAGTTGTTCTCCCACAAGAACCACTCGGCTGATCCTTCTTCAATATGCCCTTCACCAACATGCAGTGTTTCCTTGATTGAATTAGCTCTCACACCAATATTTGCGTCTAGAGCCTTTGCATTGAGGGCTATCTGAAAACGGCTGTGGCGCTGAAGTTGCCTGTGAATGTGGAGTTGGTGGCATGTGAAACCCGCATGTGGAGCATTCGTTTATGTGGGATGCTCTCCAAGCTTCCTTTCAGTCCTAGGCACTCAAAGGGCACTAAGCATAGAGTGTGAAAACTGAGTTTCCTTGAGAGCTGCTTGGAAGCCTGATGGTGTGTGAAGTTAGTGAGCCAAATGGAGTTGTTCTCCCACAAGAACCACTCGGCTGATCCTTCTTCAATATGCCCTTCACCAACATGCAGTGTTTCCTTGATTGAATTAGCTCTCACACCAATATTTGCGTCTAGAGCCTTTGCATTGAGGGCTATCTGAAAACGTCTGTGGCGCTGAAGTTGCCTGTGAATGTGGAGTTGGTGGCATGTGAAACCCGCATGTGGAGCATTCGTTTGTGTGGGATGCTCTACCAGGTTCATTCCTAGATAATGCACTCAAAGGGCACTAAGCATAGAGTGTGAAAACTGAGTTTCCTTGAGAGCTGCTTGGAAGCCTGATGGTGTGTGAAGTTAGTGAGCCAAATGGAGTTGTTCTCCCACAAGAACCACTCGGCTGATCCTTCTTCAATATGCCCTTCACCAACATGCAGTGTTTCCTTGATTGAATTAGCTCTCACACCAATATTTGCGTCTAGAGCCTTTGCATTGAGGGCTATCTGAAAACGGCTGTGGCGCTGAAGTTGCCTGTGAATGTGGAGTTGGTGGCATGTGAAACCCGCATGTGGAGCATTCGTTTATGTGGGATGCTATCCAAGCTTCATTTCAGTCCTAGGCACTCAAAGGGCACTAAGCATAGAGTGTGAAAACTGAGTTTCCTTGAGAGCTGCTTGGAAGCCTGATGGTGTGTGAAGTTAGTGAGCCAAATGGAGTTGTTCTCCCACAAGAACCACTCGGCTGATCCTTCTTCAATATGCCCTTCACCAACATGCAGTGTTTCCTTGATTGAATTAGCTCTCACACCAATATTTGCGTCTAGAGCCTTTGCATTGAGGGCTATCTGAAAACGGCTGTGGCGCTGAAGTTGCCTGTGAATGTGGAGTTGGTGGCATGTGAAACCCGCATGTGGAGCATTCGTTTGTGTGGGATGCTCTACCAGCTTCATTCCTAGATAATGCACTCAAAGGGCACTAAGCATAGAGTGTGAAAACTGAGTTTCCTTGAGAGCTGCTTGGAAGCCTGATGGTGTGTGAAGTTAGTGAGCCAAATGGAGTTGTTCTCCCACAAGAACCACTCGGCTGATCCTTCTTCAATATGCCCTTCACCAACATGCAGTGTTTCCTTGATTGAATTAGCTCTCACACCAATATTTGCGTCTAGAGCCTTTGCATTGAGGGCTATCTGAAAACGGCTGTGGCGCTGAAGTTGCCTGTGAATGTGGAGTTGGTGGCATGTGAAACCCGCATGTGGAGCATTCGTTTATGTGGGATGCTCTCCAAGCTTCATTTCAGTCCTAGGCACTCAAAGGGCACTAAGCATAGAGTGTGAAAACTGAGTTTCCTTGAGAGCTGCTTGGAAGCCTGATGGTGTGTGAAGTTAGTGAGCCAAATGGAGTTGTTCTCCCACAAGAACCACTCGGCTGATCCTTCTTCAATATGCCCTTCACCAACATGCAGTGTTTCCTTGATTGAATTAGCTCTCACACCTAATATTTGCCTCTAGAGCCTTTGCATTGAGGGCTATCTGAAAACGGCTGTGGCGCTGAAGTTGCCTGTGAATGTGGAGTTGGTGGCATGTGAAACCCGCATGTGGAGCATTCGTTTGTGTGGGATGCTCTACCAGGTTCTTTTCAGTCATAGCCAAAGAAAGGGCACTAAGCATAGAGTGTGAAAACTGAGTTTCCTTGAGAGCTGCTTGGAAGCCTGATGGTGTGTGAAGTTAGTGAGCCAAATGGAGTTGTTCTCCCACAAGAACCACTCGGCTGATCCTTCTTCAATATGCCCTTCACCAACATGCAGTGTTTCCTTGATTGAATTAACTCTCACACCAATATTTGCGTCTAGAGCCTTTGCATTGAGGGCTATCTGAAACGGCTGTGGCGCTGAAGTTGCCTGTGAATGTGGAGTTGGTGGCATGTGAAACCCGCATGTGGAGCATTCGTTTATGTGGGATGCTCTCCAAGCTTCCTTTCAGTCCTAGGCACTCAAAGGGCACTAAGCATAGAGTGTGAAAACTGAGTTTCCTTGAGAGCTGCTTGGAAGCCTGATGGTGTGTGACGTTAGTGAGCCAAATGGAGTTGTTCTCCCACAAGAACCACTCGGCTGATCCTTCTTCAATATGCCCTTCACCAACATGCAGTGTTTCCTTGATTGAATTAGCTCTCACACCAATATTTGCGTCTAGAGCCTTTGCATTGAGGGCTATCTGAAAACGGCTGTGGCGCTGAAGTTGCCTGTGAATGTGGAGTTGGTGGCATGTGAAACCCGCATGTGGAGCATTCGTTTGTGTGGGATGCTCTACCAGGTTCATTCCTAGATAATGCACTCAAAGGGCACTAAGCATAGAGTGTGAAAACTGAGTTTCCTTGAGAGCTGCTTGGAAGCCTGATGGTGTGTGAAGTTAGTGAGCCAAATGGAGTTGTTCTCCCACAAGAACCACTCGGCTGATCCTTCTTCAATATGCCCTTCACCAACATGCAGTGTTTCCTTGATTGAATTAGCTCTCACACCAATATTTGCGTCTAGAGCCTTTGCATTGAGGGCTATCTGAAAACGGCTGTGGCGCTGAAGTTGCCTGTGAATGTGGAGTTGGTGGCATGTGAAACCCGCATGTGGAGCATTCGTTTATGTGGGATGCTCTCCAAGCTTCCTTTCAGTCCTAGGCACTCAAAGGGCACTAAGCATAGAGTGTGAAAACTGAGTTTCCTTGAGAGCTGCTTGGAAGCCTGATGGTGTGTGACGTTAGTGAGCCAAATGGAGTTGTTCTCCCACAAGAACCACTCGGCTGATCCTTCTTCAATATGCCCTTCACCAACATGCAGTGTTTCCTTGATTGAATTAGCTCTCACACCAATATTTGCGTCTAGAGCCTTTGCATTGAGGGCTATCTGAAAACGTCTGTGGCGCTGAAGTTGCCTGTGAATGTGGAGTTGGTGGCATGTGAAACCCGCATGTGGAGCATTCGTTTGTGTGGGATGCTCTACCAGGTTCATTCCTAGATAATGCACTCAAAGGGCACTAAGCATAGAGTGTGAAAACTGAGTTTCCTTGAGAGCTGCTTGGAAGCCTGATGGTGTGTGAAGTTAGTGAGCCAAATGGAGTTGTTCTCCCACAAGAACCACTCGGCTGATCCTTCTTCAATATGCCCTTCACCAACATGCAGTGTTTCCTTGATTGAATTAGCTCTCACACCAATATTTGCGTCTAGAGCCTTTGCATTGAGGGCTATCTGAAAACGGCTGTGGCGCTGAAGTTGCCTGTGAATGTGGAGTTGGTGGCATGTGAAACCCGCATGTGGAGCATTCGTTTATGTGGGATGCTATCCAAGCTTCATTTCAGTCCTAGGCACTCAAAGGGCACTAAGCATAGAGTGTGAAAACTGAGTTTCCTTGAGAGCTGCTTGGAAGCCTGATGGTGTGTGAAGTTAGTGAGCCAAATGGAGTTGTTCTCCCACAAGAACCACTCGGCTGATCCTTCTTCAATATGCCCTTCACCAACATGCAGTGTTTCCTTGATTGAATTAGCTCTCACACCAATATTTGCGTCTAGAGCCTTTGCATTGAGGGCTATCTGAAAACGGCTGTGGCGCTGAAGTTGCCTGTGAATGTGGAGTTGGTGGCATGTGAAACCCGCATGTGGAGCATTCGTTTGTGTGGGATGCTCTACCAGGTTCATTCCTAGATAATGCACTCAAAGGGCACTAAGCATAGAGTGTGAAAACTGAGTTTCTTTGAGAGCTGCTTGAAGCCTGATGGTGTGTGACGTTAGTGAGCCAAATGGAGTTGTTCTCCCACAAGAACCACTCGGCTGATCCTTCTTCAATATGCCCTTCACCAACATGCAGTGTTTCCTTGATTGAATTAGCTCTCACACCAATATTTGCGTCTAGAGCCTTTGCATTGAGGGCTATCTGAAAATGGCTGTGGCGCTGAAGTTGCCTGTGAATGTGGAGTTGGTGGCATGTGAAACCCGCATGTGGAGCATTCGTTTGTGTGGGATGCTGACCAACTTCATTTCAGTCCTAGGCACTCAAACGACACTAAGCGTAGAGTGTGAAAACTGAGTTTCCTTGAGAGCTGCTTGGAAGCCTGATGGTGTGTGAAGTTAGTGAGCCAAATGGAGTTGTTCTCCCACAAGAACCACTCGGCTGATCCTTCTTCAATATGCCCTTCACCAACATGCAGTGTTTCCTTGATTGAATTAGCTCTCACACCAATATTTGCGTCTAGAGCCTTTGCATTGAGGGCTATCTGAAAACGGCTGTGGCGCTGAAGTTGCCTGTGAATGTGGAGTTGGTGGCATGTGAAACCCGCATGTGGAGCATTCGTTTGTGTGGGATGCTCTACCAGGTTCATTCCTAGATAATGCACTCAAAGGGCACTAAGCATAGAGTGTGAAAACTGAGTTTCCTTGAGAGCTGCTTGGAAGCCTGATGGTGTGTGACGTTAGTGAGCCAAATGGAGTTGTTCTCCCACAAGAACCACTCGGCTGATCCTTCTTCAATATGCCCTTCACCAACATGCAGTGTTTCCTTGATTGAATTAGCTCTCACACCAATATTTGCGTCTAGAGCCTTTGCTTTGAGGGCTATCTGAAAACGGCTGTGGCGCTGAAGTTGCCTGTGAATGTGGAGTTGGTGGCATGTGAAACCCGCATGTGGAGCATTCGTTTGTGTGGGATGCTCTACCAGGTTCATTTCAGTCGTAGCCAAAGAAAGGGCACTAAGCATAGAGTGTGAAAACTGAGTTTCCTTGAGAGCTGCTTGGAAGCCTGATGGTGTGTGAAGTTAGTGAGCCAAATGGAGTTGTTCTCCCACAAGAACCACTCGGCTGATCCTTCTTCAATATGCCCTTCACCAACATGCAGTGTTTCCTTGATTGAATTAGCTCTCACACCAATATTTGCCTCTAGAGCCTTTGCATTGAGGGCTATCTGAAAACGGTGGTGGCGCTGAAGTTGCCTGTGAATGTGGAGTTGGTGGCATGTGAAACCCGCATGTGGAGCATTCGTTTGTGTGGGATGCTCTACCAGGTTCGTTTCAGTCATAGCCAAAGAAAGGGCACTAAGCATAGAGTGTGAAAACTGAGTTTCCTTGAGAGCTGCTTGGAAGCCTGATGGTGTGTGAAGTTAGTGAGCCAAATGGAGTTGTTCTCCCACAAGAACCACTCGGCTGATCCTTCTTCAATATGCCCTTCACCAACATGCAGTGTTTCCTTGATTGAATTAACTCTCACACCAATATTTGCGTCTAGAGCCTTTGCATTGAGGGCTATCTGAAAACGGCTGTGGCGCTGAAGTTGCCTGTGAATGTGGAGTTGGTGGCATGTGAAACCCGCATGTGGAGCATTCGTTTATGTGGGATGCTCTCCAAGCTTCCTTTCAGTCCTAGGCACTCAAAGGGCACTAAGCATAGAGTGTGAAAACTGAGTTTCCTTGAGAGCTGCTTGGAAGCCTGATGGTGTGTGACGTTAGTGAGCCAAATGGAGTTGTTCTCCCACAAGAACCACTCGGCTGATCCTTCTTCAATATGCCCTTCACCAACATGCAGTGTTTCCTTGATTGAATTAGCTCTCACACCAATATTTGCGTCTAGAGCCTTTGCATTGAGGGCTATCTGAAAACGGCTGTGGCGCTGAAGTTGCCTGTGAATGTGGAGTTGGTGGCATGTGAAACCCGCATGTGGAGCATTCGTTTGTGTGGGATGCTCTACCAGGTTCATTCCTAGATAATGCACTCAAAGGGCACTAAGCATAGAGTGTGAAAACTGAGTTTCCTTGAGAGCTGCTTGGAAGCCTGATGGTGTGTGAAGTTAGTGAGCCAAATGGAGTTGTTCTCCCACAAGAACCACTCGGCTGATCCTTCTTCAATATGCCCTTCACCAACATGCAGTGTTTCCTTGATTGAATTAGCTCTCACACCAATATTTGCGTCTAGAGCCTTTGCATTGAGGGCTATCTGAAAACGGCTGTGGCGCTGAAGTTGCCTGTGAATGTGGAGTTGGTGGCATGTGAAACCCGCATGTGGAGCATTCGTTTATGTGGGATGCTCTCCAAGCTTCCTTTCAGTCCTAGGCACTCAAAGGGCACTAAGCATAGAGTGTGAAAACTGAGTTTCCTTGAGAGCTGCTTGGAAGCCTGATGGTGTGTGACGTTAGTGAGCCAAATGGAGTTGTTCTCCCACAAGAACCACTCGGCTGATCCTTCTTCAATATGCCCTTCACCAACATGCAGTGTTTCCTTGATTGAATTAGCTCTCACACCAATATTTGCGTCTAGAGCCTTTGCATTGAGGGCTATCTGAAAACGTCTGTGGCGCTGAAGTTGCCTGTGAATGTGGAGTTGGTGGCATGTGAAACCCGCATGTGGAGCATTCGTTTGTGTGGGATGCTCTACCAGGTTCATTCCTAGATAATGCACTCAAAGGGCACTAAGCATAGAGTGTGAAAACTGAGTTTCCTTGAGAGCTGCTTGGAAGCCTGATGGTGTGTGAAGTTAGTGAGCCAAATGGAGTTGTTCTCCCACAAGAACCACTCGGCTGATCCTTCTTCAATATGCCCTTCACCAACATGCAGTGTTTCCTTGATTGAATTAGCTCTCACACCAATATTTGCGTCTAGAGCCTTTGCATTGAGGACTATCTGAAAACGGCTGTGGCGCTGAAGTTGCCTGTGAATGTGGAGTTGGTGGCATGTGAAACCCGCATGTGGAGCATTCGTTTATGTGGGATGCTATCCAAGCTTCATTTCAGTCCTAGGCACTCAAAGGGCACTAAGCATAGAGTGTGAAAACTGAGTTTCCTTGAGAGCTGCTTGGAAGCCTGATGGTGTGTGAAGTTAGTGAGCCAAATGGAGTTGTTCTCCCACAAGAACCACTCGGCTGATCCTTCTTCAATATGCCCTTCACCAACATGCAGTGTTTCCTTGATTGAATTAGCTCTCACACCAATATTTGCGTCTAGAGCCTTTGCATTGAGGGCTATCTGAAAACGGCTGTGGCGCTGAAGTTGCCTGTGAATGTGGAGTTGCTGGCATGTGAAACCCGCATGTGGAGCATTCGTTTGTGTGGGATGCTCTACCAGGTTCATTCCTAGATAATGCACTCAAAGGGCACTAAGCATAGAGTGTGAAAACTGAGTTTCTTTGAGAGCTGCTTGGAAGCCTGATGGTGTGTGACGTTAGTGAGCCAAATGGAGTTGTTCTCCCACAAGAACCACTCGGCTGATCCTTCTTCAATATGCCCTTCACCAACATGCAGTGTTTCCTTGATTGAATTAGCTCTCACACCAATATTTGCGTCTAGAGCCTTTGCATTGAGGGCTATCTGAAAATGGCTGTGGCGCTGAAGTTGCCTGTGAATGTGGAGTTGGTGGCATGTGAAACCCGCATGTGGAGCATTCGTTTGTGTGGGATGCTGACCAAACTTCATTTCAGTCCTAGGCACTCAAACGGCACTAAGCGTAGAGTGTGAAAACTGAGTTTCCTTGAGAGCTGCTTGGAAGCCTGATGGTGTGTGACGTTAGTGAGCCAAATGGAGTTGTTCTCCCACAAGAACCACTCGGCTGATCCTTCTTCAATATGCCCTTCACCAACATGCAGTGTTTCCTTGATTGAATTAGCTCTCACACCAATATTTGCGTCTAGAGCCTTTGCTTTGAGGGCTATCTGAAAACGGCTGTGGCGCTGAAGTTGCCTGTGAATGTGGAGTTGGTGGCATGTGAAACCCGCATGTGGAGCATTCGTTTGTGTGGGATGCTCTACCAGGTTCATTTCAGTCGTAGCCAAAGAAAGGGCACTAAGCATAGAGTGTGAAAACTGAGTTTCCTTGAGAGCTGCTTGGAAGCCTGATGGTGTGTGAAGTTAGTGAGCCAAATGGAGTTGTTCTCCCACAAGAACCACTCGGCTGATCCTTCTTCAATATGCCCTTCACCAACATGCAGTGTTTCCTTGATTGAATTAGCTCTCACACCAATATTTGCCTCTAGAGCCTTTGCATTGAGGGCTATCTGAAAACGGTGGTGGCGCTGAAGTTGCCTGTGAATGTGGAGTTGGTGGCATGTGAAACCCGCATGTGGAGCATTCGTTTGTGTGGGATGCTCTACCAGGTTCGTTTCAGTCATAGCCAAAGAAAGGGCACTAAGCATAGAGTGTGAAAACTGAGTTTCCTTGAGAGCTGCTTGGAAGCCTGATGGTGTGTGAAGTTAGTGAGCCAAATGGAGTTGTTCTCCCACAAGAACCACTCGGCTGATCCTTCTTCAATATGCCCTTCACCAACATGCAGTGTTTCCTTGATTGAATTAACTCTCACACCAATATTTGCGTCTAGAGCCTTTGCATTGAGGGCTATCTGAAAACGGCTGTGGCGCTGAAGTTGCCTGTGAATGTGGAGTTGGTGGCATGTGAAACCCGCATGTGGAGCATTCGTTTATGTGGGATGCTCTCCAAGCTTCCTTTCAGTCCTAGGCACTCAAAGGGCACTAAGCATAGAGTGTGAAAACTGAGTTTCCTTGAGAGCTGCTTGGAAGCCTGATGGTGTGTGACGTTAGTGAGCCAAATGGAGTTGTTCTCCCACAAGAACCACTCGGCTGATCCTTCTTCAATATGCCCTTCACCAACATGCAGTGTTTCCTTGATTGAATTAGCTCTCACACCAATATTTGCGTCTAGAGCCTTTGCATTGAGGGCTATCTGAAAACGGCTGTGGCGCTGAAGTTGCCTGTGAATGTGGAGTTGGTGGCATGTGAAACCCGCATGTGGAGCATTCGTTTGTGTGGGATGCTCTACCAGGTTCATTCCTAGATAATGCACTCAAAGGGCACTAAGCATAGAGTGTGAAAACTGAGTTTCCTTGAGAGCTGCTTGGAAGCCTGATGGTGTGTGAAGTTAGTGAGCCAAATGGAGTTGTTCTCCCACAAGAACCACTCGGCTGATCCTTCTTCAATATGCCCTTCACCAACATGCAGTGTTTCCTTGATTGAATTAGCTCTCACACCAATATTTGCGTCTAGAGCCTTTGCATTGAGGGCTATCTGAAAACGGCTGTGGCGCTGAAGTTGCCTGTGAATGTGGAGTTGGTGGCATGTGAAACCCGCATGTGGAGCATTCGTTTATGTGGGATGCTCTCCAAGCTTCCTTTCAGTCCTAGGCACTCAAAGGGCACTAAGCATAGAGTGTGAAAACTGAGTTTCCTTGAGAGCTGCTTGGAAGCCTGATGGTGTGTGACGTTAGTGAGCCAAATGGAGTTGTTCTCCCACAAGAACCACTCGGCTGATCCTTCTTCAATATGCCCTTCACCAACATGCAGTGTTTCCTTGATTGAATTAGCTCTCACACCAATATTTGCGTCTAGAGCCTTTGCATTGAGGGCTATCTGAAAACGTCTGTGGCGCTGAAGTTGCCTGTGAATGTGGAGTTGGTGGCATGTGAAACCCGCATGTGGAGCATTCGTTTGTGTGGGATGCTCTACCAGGTTCATTCCTAGATAATGCACTCAAAGGGCACTAAGCATAGAGTGTGAAAACTGAGTTTCCTTGAGAGCTGCTTGGAAGCCTGATGGTGTGTGAAGTTAGTGAGCCAAATGGAGTTGTTCTCCCACAAGAACCACTCGGCTGATCCTTCTTCAATATGCCCTTCACCAACATGCAGTGTTTCCTTGATTGAATTAGCTCTCACACCAATATTTGCGTCTAGAGCCTTTGCATTGAGGACTATCTGAAAACGGCTGTGGCGCTGAAGTTGCCTGTGAATGTGGAGTTGGTGGCATGTGAAACCCGCATGTGGAGCATTCGTTTATGTGGGATGCTATCCAAGCTTCATTTCAGTCCTAGGCACTCAAAGGGCACTAAGCATAGAGTGTGAAAACTGAGTTTCCTTGAGAGCTGCTTGGAAGCCTGATGGTGTGTGAAGTTAGTGAGCCAAATGGAGTTGTTCTCCCACAAGAACCACTCGGCTGATCCTTCTTCAATATGCCCTTCACCAACATGCAGTGTTTCCTTGATTGAATTAGCTCTCACACCAATATTTGCGTCTAGAGCCTTTGCATTGAGGGCTATCTGAAAACGGCTGTGGCGCTGAAGTTGCCTGTGAATGTGGAGTTGCTGGCATGTGAAACCCGCATGTGGAGCATTCGTTTGTGTGGGATGCTCTACCAGGTTCATTCCTAGATAATGCACTCAAAGGGCACTAAGCATAGAGTGTGAAAACTGAGTTTCTTTGAGAGCTGCTTGGAAGCCTGATGGTGTGTGACGTTAGTGAGCCAAATGGAGTTGTTCTCCCACAAGAACCACTCGGCTGATCCTTCTTCAATATGCCCTTCACCAACATGCAGTGTTTCCTTGATTGAATTAGCTCTCACACCAATATTTGCGTCTAGAGCCTTTGCTTTGAGGGCTATCTGAAAACGGCTGTGGCGCTGAAGTTGCCTGTGAATGTGGAGTTGGTGGCATGTGAAACCCGCATGTGGAGCATTCGTTTGTGTGGGATGCTCTACCAGGTTCATTTCAGTCGTAGCCAAAGAAAGGGCACTAAGCATAGAGTGTGAAAACTGAGTTTCCTTGAGAGCTGCTTGGAAGCCTGATGGTGTGTGAAGTTAGTGAGCCAAATGGAGTTGTTCTCCCACAAGAACCACTCGGCTGATCCTTCTTCAATATGCCCTTCACCAACATGCAGTGTTTCCTTGATTGAATTAGCTCTCACACCAATATTTGCGTCTAGAGCCTTTGCATTGAGGGCTATCTGAAAACGGCTGTGGCGCTGAAGTTGCCTGTGAATGTGGAGTTGGTGGCATGTGAAACCCGCATGTGGAGCATTCGTTTGTGTGGGATGCTCTACCAGGTTCATTCCTAGATAATGCACTCAAAGGGCACTAAGCATAGAGTGTGAAAACTGAGTTTCCTTGAGAGCTGCTTGGAAGCCTGATGGTGTGTGACGTTAGTGAGCCAAATGGAGTTGTTCTCCCACAAGAACCACTCGGCTGATCCTTCTTCAATATGCCCTTCACCAACATGCAGTGTTTCCTTGATTGAATTAGCTCTCACACCAATATTTGCGTCTAGAGCCTTTGCATTGAGGGCTATCTGAAAACGGCTGTGGCGCTGAAGTTGCCTGTGAATGTGGAGTTGGTGGCATGTGAAACCCGCATGTGGAGCATTCGTTTGTGTGGGATGCTCTACCAGGTTCATTCCTAGATAATGCACTCAAAGGGCACTAAGCATAGAGTGTGAAAACTGAGTTTCCTTGAGAGCAGCTTGGAAGCCTGATGGTGTGTGAAGTTAGTGAGCCAAATGGAGTTGTTCTCCCACAAGAACCACTCGGCTGATCCTTCTTCAATATGCCCTTCACCAACATGCAGTGTTTCCTTGATTGAATTAGCTCTCACACCAATATTTGCGTCTAGAGCCTTTGCATTGAGGGCTATCTGAAAACGGCTGTGGCGCTGAAGTTGCCTGTGAATGTGGAGTTGGTGGCATGTGAAACCCGCATGTGGAGCATTCGTTTGTGTGGGATGCTCTACCAGGTTCATTCCTAGATAATGCACTCAAAGGGCACTAAGCATAGAGTGTGAAAACTGAGTTTCTTTGAGAGCTGCTTGGAAGCCTGATGGTGTGTGACGTTAGTGAGCCAAATGGAGTTGTTCTCCCACAAGAACCACTCGGCTGATCCTTCTTCAATATGCCCTTCACCAACATGCAGTGTTTCCTTGATTGAATTAGCTCTCACACCAATATTTGCGTCTAGAGCCTTTGCATTGAGGGCTATCTGAAAACGTCTGTGGCGCTGAAGTTGCCTGTGAATGTGGAGTTGGTGGCATGTGAAACCCGCATGTGGAGCATTCGTTTGTGTGGGATGCTCTACCAGGTTCATTCCTAGATAATGCACTCAAAGGGCACTAAGCATAGAGTGTGAAAACTGAGTTTCCTTGAGAGCTGCTTGGAAGCCTGATGGTGTGTGACGTTAGTGAGCCAAATGGAGTTGTTCTCCCACAAGAACCACTCGGCTGATCCTTCTTCAATATGCCCTTCACCAACATGCAGTGTTTCCTTGATTGAATTAGCTCTCACACCAATATTTGCGTCTAGAGCCTTTGCATTGAGGGCTATCTGAAAACGGCTGTGGCGCTGAAGTTGCCTGTGAATGTGGAGTTGGTGGCATGTGAAACCCGCATGTGGAGCATTCGTTTGTGTGGGATGCTCTACCAGGTTCATTTCAGTCGTAGCCAAAGAAAGGGCACTAAGCATAGAGTGTGAAAACTGAGTTTCCTTGAGAGCTGCTTGGAAGCCTGATGGTGTGTGAAGTTAGTGAGCCAAATGGAGTTGTTCTCCCACAAGAACCACTCGGCTGATCCTTCTTCAATATGCCCTTCACCAACATGCAGTGTTTCCTTGATTGAATTAGCTCTCACACCAATATTTGCGTCTAGAGCCTTTGCATTGAGGGCTATCTGAAAACGGCTGTGGCGCTGAAGTTGCCTGTGAATGTGGAGTTGGTGGCATGTGAAACCCGCATGTGGAGCATTCGTTTGTGTGGGATGCTCTACCAGGTTCATTCCTAGATAATGCACTCAAAGGGCACTAAGCATAGAGTGTGAAAACTGAGTTTCCTTGAGAGCTGCTTGGAAGCCTGATGGTGTGTGACGTTAGTGAGCCAAATGGAGTTGTTCTCCCACAAGAACCACTCGGCTGATCCTTCTTCAATATGCCCTTCACCAACATGCAGTGTTTCCTTGATTGAATTAGCTCTCACACCAATATTTGCGTCTAGAGCCTTTGCATTGAGGGCTATCTGAAAACGGCTGTGGCGCTGAAGTTGCCTGTGAATGTGGAGTTGGTGGCATGTGAAACCCGCATGTGGAGCATTCGTTTGTGTGGGATGCTCTACCAGGTTCATTCCTAGATAATGCACTCAAAGGGCACTAAGCATAGAGTGTGAAAACTGAGTTTCCTTGAGAGCAGCTTGGAAGCCTGATGGTGTGTGAAGTTAGTGAGCCAAATGGAGTTGTTCTCCCACAAGA
Organism: Ochotona princeps; assembly: GCF_030435755.1. NCBI lineage: Eukaryota > Metazoa > Chordata > Mammalia > Lagomorpha > Ochotonidae > Ochotona > Ochotona princeps. The sequence goes on from NW_026701695.1 coordinate 17,768, forward strand.
ACCACTCGGCTGATCCTTCTTCAATATGCCCTTCACCAACATGCAGTGTTTCCTTGATTGAATTAGCTCTCACACCAATATTTGCGTCTAGAGCCTTTGCATTGAGGGCTATCTGAAAACGGCTGTGGCGCTGAAGTTGCCTGTGAATGTGGAGTTGGTGGCATGTGAAACCCGCATGTGGAGCATTCGTTTGTGTGGGATGCTCTACCAGGTTCATTCCTAGATAATGCACTCAAAGGGCACTAAGCATAGAGTGTGAAAACTGAGTTTCCTTGAGAGCTGCTTGGAAGCCTGATGGTGTGTGACGTTAGTGAGCCAAATGGAGTTGTTCTCCCACAAGAACCACTCGGCTGATCCTTCTTCAATATGCCCTTCACCAACATGCAGTGTTTCCTTGATTGAATTAGCTCTCACACCAATATTTGCGTCTAGAGCCTTTGCATTGAGGGCTATCTGAAAACGTCTGTGGCGCTGAAGTTGCCTGTGAATGTGGAGTTGGTGGCATGTGAAACCCGCATGTGGAGCATTCGTTTGTGTGGGATGCTCTACCAGGTTCATTCCTAGATAATGCACTCAAAGGGCACTAAGCATAGAGTGTGAAAACTGAGTTTCCTTGAGAGCTGCTTGGAAGCCTGATGGTGTGTGAAGTTAGTGAGCCAAATGGAGTTGTTCTCCCACAAGAACCACTCGGCTGATCCTTCTTCAATATGCCCTTCACCAACATGCAGTGTTTCCTTGATTGAATTAGCTCTCACACCAATATTTGCGTCTAGAGCCTTTGCATTGAGGGCTATCTGAAAACGGCTGTGGCGCTGAAGTTGCCTGTGAATGTGGAGTTGGTGGCATGTGAAACCCGCATGTGGAGCATTCGTTTATGTGGGATGCTATCCAAGCTTCATTTCAGTCCTAGGCACTCAAAGGGCACTAAGCATAGAGTGTGAAAACTGAGTTTCCTTGAGAGCTGCTTGGAAGCCTGATGGTGTGTGAAGTTAGTGAGCCAAATGGAGTTGTTCTCCCACAAGAACCACTCGGCTGATCCTTCTTCAATATGCCCTTCACCAACATGCAGTGTTTCCTTGATTGAATTAGCTCTCACACCAATATTTGCGTCTAGAGCCTTTGCATTGAGGGCTATCTGAAAACGGCTGTGGCGCTGAAGTTGCCTGTGAATGTGGAGTTGCTGGCATGTGAAACCCGCATGTGGAGCATTCGTTTGTGTGGGATGCTCTACCAGGTTCATTCCTAGATAATGCACTCAAAGGGCACTAAGCATAGAGTGTGAAAACTGAGTTTCTTTGAGAGCTGCTTGGAAGCCTGATGGTGTGTGACGTTAGTGAGCCAAATGGAGTTGTTCTCCCACAAGAACCACTCGGCTGATCCTTCTTCAATATGCCCTTCACCAACATGCAGTGTTTCCTTGATTGAATTAGCTCTCACACCAATATTTGCGTCTAGAGCCTTTGCATTGAGGGCTATCTGAAAATGGCTGTGGCGCTGAAGTTGCCTGTGAATGTGGAGTTGGTGGCATGTGAAACCCGCATGTGGAGCATTCGTTTGTGTGGGATGCTGACCAAACTTCATTTCAGTCCTAGGCACTCAAACGGCACTAAGCGTAGAGTGTGAAAACTGAGTTTCCTTGAGAGCTGCTTGGAAGCCTGATGGTGTGTGAAGTTAGTGAGCCAAATGGAGTTGTTCTCCCACAAGAACCACTCGGCTGATCCTTCTTCAATATGCCCTTCACCAACATGCAGTGTTTCCTTGATTGAATTAGCTCTCACACCAATATTTGCGTCTAGAGCCTTTGCATTGAGGGCTATCTGAAAACGGCTGTGGCGCTGAAGTTGCCTGTGAATGTGGAGTTGGTGGCATGTGAAACCCGCATGTGGAGCATTCGTTTGTGTGGGATGCTCTACCAGGTTCATTTCAGTCGTAGCCAAAGAAAGGGCACTAAGCATAGAGTGTGAAAACTGAGTTTCCTTGAGAGCTGCTTGGAAGCCTGATGGTGTGTGAAGTTAGTGAGCCAAATGGAGTTGTTCTCCCACAAGAACCACTCGGCTGATCCTTCTTCAATATGCCCTTCACCAACATGCAGTGTTTCCTTGATTGAATTAGCTCTCACACCAATATTTGCGTCTAGAGCCTTTGCATTGAGGGCTATCTGAAAACGGCTGTGGCGCTGAAGTTGCCTGTGAATGTGGAGTTGGTGGCATGTGAAACCCGCATGTGGAGCATTCGTTTGTGTGGGATGCTCTACCAGGTTCATTCCTAGATAATGCACTCAAAGGGCACTAAGCATAGAGTGTGAAAACTGAGTTTCCTTGAGAGCTGCTTGGAAGCCTGATGGTGTGTGAAGTTAGTGAGCCAAATGGAGTTGTTCTCCCACAAGAACCACTCGGCTGATCCTTCTTCAATATGCCCTTCACCAACATGCAGTGTTTCCTTGATTGAATTAGCTCTCACACCAATATTTGCGTCTAGAGCCTTTGCATTGAGGGCTATCTGAAAACGGCTGTGGCGCTGAAGTTGCCTGTGAATGTGGAGTTGGTGGCATGTGAAACCCGCATGTGGAGCATTCGTTTGTGTGGGATGCTCTACCAGGTTCATTCCTAGATAATGCACTCAAAGGGCACTAAGCATAGAGTGTGAAAACTGAGTTTCCTTGAGAGCAGCTTGGAAGCCTGATGGTGTGTGAAGTTAGTGAGCCAAATGGAGTTGTTCTCCCACAAGAACCACTCGGCTGATCCTTCTTCAATATGCCCTTCACCAACATGCAGTGTTTCCTTGATTGAATTAGCTCTCACACCAATATTTGCGTCTAGAGCCTTTGCATTGAGGGCTATCTGAAAACGGCTGTGGCGCTGAAGTTGCCTGTGAATGTGGAGTTGGTGGCATGTGAAACCCGCATGTGGAGCATTCGTTTGTGTGGGATGCTCTACCAGGTTCATTCCTAGATAATGCACTCAAACGGCACTAAGCATAGAGTGTGAAAACTGAGTTTCTTTGAGAGCTGCTTGGAAGCCTGATGGTGTGTGACGTTAGTGAGCCAAATGGAGTTGTTCTCCCACAAGAACCACTCGGCTGATCCTTCTTCAATATGCCCTTCACCAACATGCAGTGTTTCCTTGATTGAATTAGCTCTCACACCAATATTTGCGTCTAGAGCCTTTGCATTGAGGGCTATCTGAAAATGGCTGTGGCGCTGAAGTTGCCTGTGAATGTGGAGTTGGTGGCATGTGAAACCCGCATGTGGAGCATTCGTTTGTGTGGGATGCTGACCAAACTTCATTTCAGTCCTAGGCACTCAAACGGCACTAAGCGTAGAGTGTGAAAACTGAGTTTCCTTGAGAGCTGCTTGGAAGCCTGATGGTGTGTGAAGTTAGTGAGCCAAATGGAGTTGTTCTCCCACAAGAACCACTCGGCTGATCCTTCTTCAATATGCCCTTCACCAACATGCAGTGTTTCCTTGATTGAATTAGCTCTCACACCAATATTTGCGTCTAGAGCCTTTGCATTGAGGGCTATCTGAAAACGGCTGTGGCGCTGAAGTTGCCTGTGAATGTGGAGTTGGTGGCATGTGAAACCCGCATGTGGAGCATTCGTTTGTGTGGGATGCTCTACCAGGTTCATTCCTAGATAATGCACTCAAAGGGCACTAAGCATAGAGTGTGAAAACTGAGTTTCCTTGAGAGCTGCTTGGAAGCCTGTTGGTGTGTGACGTTAGTGAGCCAAATGGAGTTGTTCTCCCACAAGAACCACTCGGCTGATCCTTCTTCAATATGCCCTTCACCAACATGCAGTGTTTCCTTGATTGAATTAGCTCTCACACCAATATTTGCGTCTAGAGCCTTTGCTTTGAGGGCTATCTGAAAACGGCTGTGGCGCTGAAGTTGCCTGTGAATGTGGAGTTGGTGGCATGTGAAACCCGCATGTGGAGCATTCGTTTGTGTGGGATGCTCTACCAGGTTCATTTCAGTCGTAGTCAAAGAAAGGGCACTAAGCATAGAGTGTGAAAACTGAGTTTCCTTGAGAGCTGCTTGGAAGCCTGATGGTGTGTGAAGTTAGTGAGCCAAATGGAGTTGTTCTCCCACAAGAACCACTCGGCTGATCCTTCTTCAATATGCCCTTCACCAACATGCAGTGTTTCCTTGATTGAATTAGCTCTCACACCAATATTTGCGTCTAGAGCCTTTGCATTGAGGGCTATCTGAAAACGGCTGTGGCGCTGAAGTTGCCTGTGAATGTGGAGTTGGTGGCATGTGAAACCCGCATGTGGAGCATTCGTTTGTGTGGGATGCTCTACCAGGTTCATTCCTAGATAATGCACTCAAAGGGCACTAAGCATAGAGTGTGAAAACTGAGTTTCCTTGAGAGCTGCTTGGAAGCCTGATGGTGTGTGAAGTTAGTGAGCCAAATGGAGTTGTTCTCCCACAAGAACCACTCGGCTGATCCTTCTTCAATATGCCCTTCACCAACATGCAGTGTTTCCTTGATTGAATTAGCTCTCACACCAATATTTGCGTCTAGAGCCTTTGCATTGAGGGCTATCTGAAAACGGCTGTGGCGCTGAAGTTGCCTGTGAATGTGGAGTTGGTGGCATGTGAAACCCGCATGTGGAGCATTCGTTTGTGTGGGATGCTCTACCAGGTTCATTCCTAGATAATGCACTCAAAGGGCACTAAGCATAGAGTGTGAAAACTGAGTTTCCTTGAGAGCTGCTTGGAAGCCTGATGGTGTGTGAAGTTAGTGAGCCAAATGGAGTTGTTCTCCCACAAGAACCACTCGGCTGATCCTTCTTCAATATGCCCTTCACCAACATGCAGTGTTTCCTTGATTGAATTAGCTCTCACACCAATATTTGCGTCTAGAGCCTTTGCATTGAGGGCTATCTGAAAACGGCTGTGGCACTGAAGTTGCCTGTGAATGTGGAGTTGGTGGCATGTGAAACCCGCATGTGGAGCATTCGTTTGTGTGGGATGCTCTACCATGTTCATTTCAGTCGTAGCCAAAGAAAGGGCACTAAGCATAGAGTGTGAAAACTGAGTTTCCTTGAGAGCTGCTTGGAAGCCTGATGGTGTGTGAAGTTAGTGAGCCAAATGGAGTTGTTCTCCCACAAGAACCACTCGGCTGATCCTTCTTCAATATGCCCTTCACCAACATGCAGTGTTTCCTTGATTGAATTAGCTCTCACACCAATATTTGCGTCTACAGCCTTTGCTTTGAGGGCTATCTGAAAACGGCTGTGGCGCTGAAGTTGCCTGTGAATGTGGAGTTGGTGGCATGTGAAACCCGCATGTGGAGCATTCGTTTGTGTGGGATGCTGTACCAGGTTCATTTCAGTCGTAGCCAAAGAAAGGGCACTAAGCATAGAGTGTGAAAACTGAGTTTCCTTGAGAGCTGCTTGGAAGCCTGATGGTGTGTGAAGTTAGTGAGCCAAATGGAGTTGTTCTCCCACAAGAACCACTCGGCTGATCCTTCTTCAATATGCCCTTCACCAACATGCAGTGTTTCCTTGATTGAATTAGCTCTCACACCAATATTTGCGTCTAGAGCCTTTGCATTGAGGGCTATCTGAAAACGGCTGTGGCGCTGAAGTTGCCTGTGAATGTGGAGTTGGTGGCATGTGAAACCCGCATGTGGAGCATTCGTTTGTGTGGGATGCTGTACCAGGTTCATTTCAGTCGTAGCCAAAGAAAGGGCACTAAGCATAGAGTGTGAAAACTGAGTTTCCTTGAGAGCTGCTTGGAAGCCTGATGGTGTGTGAAGTTAGTGAGCCAAATGGAGTTGTTCTCCCACAAGAACCACTCGGCTGATCCTTCTTCAATATGCCCTTCACCAACATGCAGTGTTTCCTTGATTGAATTAACTCTCACACCAATATTTGCGTCTAGAGCCTTTGCATTGAGGGCTATCTGAAAACGGCTGTGGCGCTGAAGTTGCCTGTGAATGTGGAGTTGGTGGCATGTGAAACTCGCATGTGGAGCATTCGTTTGTGTGGGATGCTCTACCAGGTTCATTTCAGTCCTAGCCATACAAAGGGCACTAAGCATAGAGTGTGAAAACTGAGTTTCCTTGAGAGCTGCTTGGAAGCCTGATGGTGTGTGACGTTAGTGAGCCAAATGGAGTTGTTCTCCCACAAGAACCACTCGGCTGATCCTTCTTCAATATGCCCTTCACCAACATGCAGTGTTTCCTTGATTGAATTAGCTCTCACACCAATATTTGTGTCTAGAGCCTTTGCATTGAGGGCTATCTGAAAACGGCTGTGGCGCTGAAGTTGCCTGTGAATGTGGAGTTGGTGGCATGTGAAACCCGCATGTGGAGCATTCGTTTGTGTGGGATGCTCTACCAGGTTCATTCCTAGATAATGCACTCAAAGGGCACTAAGCATAGAGTGTGAAAACTGAGTTTCCTTGAGAGCTGCTTGGAAGCCTGTTGGTGTGTGAAGTTAGTGAGCCAAATGGAGTTGTTCTCCCACAAGAACCACTCGGCTGATCCTTCTTCAATATGCCCTTCACCAACATGCAGTGTTTCCTTGATTGAATTAGCTCTCACACCAATATTTGCGTCTAGAGCCTTTGCTTTGAGGGCTATCTGAAAACGGCTGTGGCGCTGAAGTTGCCTGTGAATGTGGAGTTGGTGGCATGTGAAACCCGCATGTGGAGCATTCGTTTGTGTGGGATGCTCTACCAGGTTCATTTCAGTCGTAGTCAAAGAAAGGGCACTAAGCATAGAGTGTGAAAACTGAGTTTCCTTGAGAGCTGCTTGGAAGCCTGATGGTGTGTGAAGTTAGTGAGCCAAATGGAGTTGTTCTCCCACAAGAACCACTCGGCTGATCCTTCTTCAATATGCCCTTCACCAACATGCAGTGTTTCCTTGATTGAATTAGCTCTCACACCAATATTTGCGTCTAGAGCCTTTGCATTGAGGGCTATCTGAAAACGGCTGTGGCGCTGAAGTTGCCTGTGAATGTGGAGTTGGTGGCATGTGAAACCCGCATGTGGAGCATTCGTTTGTGTGGGATGCTCTACCAGGTTCATTCCTAGATAATGCACTCAAAGGGCACTAAGCATAGAGTGTGAAAACTGAGTTTCCTTGAGAGCTGCTTGGAAGCCTGATGGTGTGTGAAGTTAGTGAGCCAAATGGAGTTGTTCTCCCACAAGAACCACTCGGCTGATCCTTCTTCAATATGCCCTTCACCAACATGCAGTGTTTCCTTGATTGAATTAGCTCTCACACCAATATTTGCGTCTAGAGCCTTTGCATTGAGGGCTATCTGAAAACGGCTGTGGCGCTGAAGTTGCCTGTGAATGTGGAGTTGGTGGCATGTGAAACCCGCATGTGGAGCATTCGTTTGTGTGGGATGCTCTACCAGGTTCATTCCTAGATAATGCACTCAAAGGGCACTAAGCATAGAGTGTGAAAACTGAGTTTCCTTGAGAGCTGCTTGGAAGCCTGATGGTGTGTGAAGTTAGTGAGCCAAATGGAGTTGTTCTCCCACAAGAACCACTCGGCTGATCCTTCTTCAATATGCCCTTCACCAACATGCAGTGTTTCCTTGATTGAATTAGCTCTCACACCAATATTTGCGTCTAGAGCCTTTGCATTGAGGGCTATCTGAAAACGGCTGTGGCACTGAAGTTGCCTGTGAATGTGGAGTTGGTGGCATGTGAAACCCGCATGTGGAGCATTCGTTTGTGTGGGATGCTCTACCATGTTCATTTCAGTCGTAGCCAAAGAAAGGGCACTAAGCATAGAGTGTGAAAACTGAGTTTCCTTGAGAGCTGCTTGGAAGCCTGATGGTGTGTGAAGTTAGTGAGCCAAATGGAGTTGTTCTCCCACAAGAACCACTCGGCTGATCCTTCTTCAATATGCCCTTCACCAACATGCAGTGTTTCCTTGATTGAATTAGCTCTCACACCAATATTTGCGTCTACAGCCTTTGCTTTGAGGGCTATCTGAAAACGGCTGTGGCGCTGAAGTTGCCTGTGAATGTGGAGTTGGTGGCATGTGAAACCCGCATGTGGAGCATTCGTTTGTGTGGGATGCTGTACCAGGTTCATTTCAGTCGTAGCCAAAGAAAGGGCACTAAGCATAGAGTGTGAAAACTGAGTTTCCTTGAGAGCTGCTTGGAAGCCTGATGGTGTGTGAAGTTAGTGAGCCAAATGGAGTTGTTCTCCCACAAGAACCACTCGGCTGATCCTTCTTCAATATGCCCTTCACCAACATGCAGTGTTTCCTTGATTGAATTAGCTCTCACACCAATATTTGCGTCTAGAGCCTTTGCATTGAGGGCTATCTGAAAACGGCTGTGGCGCTGAAGTTGCCTGTGAATGTGGAGTTGGTGGCATGTGAAACCCGCATGTGGAGCATTCGTTTGTGTGGGATGCTGTACCAGGTTCATTTCAGTCGTAGCCAAAGAAAGGGCACTAAGCATAGAGTGTGAAAACTGAGTTTCCTTGAGAGCTGCTTGGAAGCCTGATGGTGTGTGAAGTTAGTGAGCCAAATGGAGTTGTTCTCCCACAAGAACCACTCGGCTGATCCTTCTTCAATATGCCCTTCACCAACATGCAGTGTTTCCTTGATTGAATTAACTCTCACACCAATATTTGCGTCTAGAGCCTTTGCATTGAGGGCTATCTGAAAACGGCTGTGGCGCTGAAGTTGCCTGTGAATGTGGAGTTGGTGGCATGTGAAACTCGCATGTGGAGCATTCGTTTGTGTGGGATGCTCTACCAGGTTCATTTCAGTCCTAGCCATACAAAGGGCACTAAGCATAGAGTGTGAAAACTGAGTTTCCTTGAGAGCTGCTTGGAAGCCTGATGGTGTGTGACGTTAGTGAGCCAAATGGAGTTGTTCTCCCACAAGAACCACTCGGCTGATCCTTCTTCAATATGCCCTTCACCAACATGCAGTGTTTCCTTGATTGAATTAGCTCTCACACCAATATTTGTGTCTAGAGCCTTTGCATTGAGGGCTATCTGAAAACGGCTGTGGCGCTGAAGTTGCCTGTGAATGTGGAGTTGGTGGCATGTGAAACCCGCATGTGGAGCATTCGTTTGTGTGGGATGCTCTACCAGGTTCATTCCTAGATAATGCACTCAAAGGGCACTAAGCATAGAGTGTGAAAACTGAGTTTCCTTGAGAGCAGCTTGGAAGCCTGATGGTGTGTGAAGTTAGTGAGCCAAATGGAGTTGTTCTCCCACAAGAACCACTCGGCTGATCCTTCTTCAATATGCCCTTCACCAACATGCAGTGTTTCCTTGATTGAATTAGCTCTCACACCAATATTTGCGTCTAGAGCCTTTGCATTGAGGGCTATCTGAAAACGGCTGTGGCGCTGAAGTTGCCTGTGAATGTGGAGTTGGTGGCATGTGAAACCCGCATGTGGAGCATTCGTTTATGTGGGATGCTCTCCAAGCTTCATTTCAGTCCTAGGCACTCAAAGGGCACTAAGCATAGAGTGTGAAAACTGAGTTTCCTTGAGAGCTGCTTGGAAGCCTGATGGTGTGTGAAGTTAGTGAGCCAAATGGAGTTGTTCTCCCACAAGAACCACTCGGCTGATCCTTCTTCAATATGCCCTTCACCAACATGCAGTGTTTCCTTGATTGAATTAGCTCTCACACCAATATTTGCGTCTAGAGCCTTTGCATTGAGGGCTATCTGAAAACGGCTGTGGCGCTGAAGTTGCCTGTGAATGTGGAGTTGGTGGCATGTGAAACCCGCATGTGGAGCATTCGTTTGTGTGGGATGCTGACCAAACTTCATTTCAGTCCTAGGCACTCAAACGGCACTAAGCATAGAGTGTGAAAACTGAGTTTCCTTGAGAGCTGCTTGGAAGCCTGATGGTGTGTGAAGTTAGTGAGCCAAATGGAGTTGTTCTCCCACAAGAACCACTCGGCTGATCCTTCTTCAATATGCCCTTCACCAACATCCAGTGTTTCCTTGATTGAATTAACTCTCACACCAATATTTGCGTCTAGAGCCTTTGCATTGAGGGCTATCTGAAAACGGCTGTGGCGCTGAAGTTGCCTGAGAATGTGGAGTTGGTGGCATGTGAAACCCGCATGTGGAGCATTCGTTTGTGTGGGATGCTCTACCAGGTTCATTTCAGTCCTAGCCATACAAAGGGCACTAAGCAGAGAGTGTGAAAACTGAGTTTCCTTGAGAGCTGCTTGGAAGCATGATGGTGTGTGACGTTAGTGAGCCAAATGGAGTTGTTCTCCCACAAGAACCACTCGGCTGATCCTTCTTCAATATGCCCTTCACCAACATGCAGTGTTTCCTTGATTGAATTAGCTCTCACACCAATATTTGCGTCTAGAGCCTTTGCATTGAGGGCTATCTGAAAATGGCTGTGGCGCTGAAGTTGCCTGTGAATGTGGAGTTGGTGGCATGTGAAACCCGCATGTGGAGCATTCGTTTGTGTGGGATGCTGACCAAACTTCATTTCAGTCCTAGGCACTCAAACGGCACTAAGCATAGAGTGTGAAAACTGAGTTTCCTTGAGAGCTGCTTGGAAGCCTGATGGTGTGTGAAGTTAGTGAGCCAAATGGAGTTGTTCTCCCACAAGAACCACTCGGCTGATCCTTCTTCAATATGCCCTTCACCAACATGCAGTGTTTCCTTGATTGAATTAGCTCTCACACCAATATTTGCGTCTAGAGCCTTTGCATTGAGGGCTATCTGAAAACGGCTGTGGCGCTGAAGTTGCCTGTGAATGTGGAGTTGGTGGCATGTGAAACCCGCATGTGGAGCATTCGTTTGTGTAGGATGCTCTACCAGGTTCATTCCTAGATAATGCACTCAAAGGGCACTAAGCCTAGAGTGTGAAAACTGAGTTTCCTTGAGAGCTGCTTGGAAGCCTGATGGTGTGTGAAGTTAGTGAGCCAAATGGAGTTGTTCTCCCACAAGAACCACTCGGCTGATCCTTCTTCAATATGCCCTTCACCAACATGCAGTGTTTCCTTGATTGAATTAGCTCTCACACCAATATTTGCGTCTAGAGCCTTTGCATTGAGGGCTATCTGAAAACGGCTGTGGCGCTGAAGTTGCCTGTGAATGTGGAGTTGGTGGCATGTGAAACCCGCATGTGGAGCATTCGTTTGTGTGGGATGCTCTACCAGGTTCATTTCAGTGGTAGCCAAAGAAAGGGCACTAAGCATAGAGTGTGAAAACTGAGTTTCCTTGAGAGCTGCTTGGAAGCCTGATGGTGTGTGAAGTTAGTGAGCCAAATGGAGTTGTTCTCCCACAAGAACCACTCGGCTGATCCTTCTTCAATATGCCCTTCACCAACATGCAGTGTTTCCTTGATTGAATTAGCTCTCACACCAATATTTGCGTCTAGAGCCTTTGCTTTGAGGGCTATCTGAAAACGGCTGTGGCGCTGAAGTTGCCTGTGAATGTGGAGTTGGTGGCATGTGAAACCCGCATGTGGAGCATTCGTTTGTGTGGGATGCTGACCAACATTCATTTCAGTCCTAGGCACTCAAAGGGCACTAAGCATAGAGTGTGAAAACTGAGTTTCCTTGAGAGCTGCTTGGAAGCCTGATGGTGTGTGACGTTAGTGAGCCAAATGGAGTTGTTCTCCCACAAGAACCACTCGGCTGATCCTTCTTCAATATGCCCTTCACCAACATGCAGTGTTTCCTTGATTGAATTAGCTCTCACACCAATATTTGCGTCTAGAGCCTTTGCATTGAGGGCTATCTGAAAACGGCTGTGGCGCTGAAGTTGCCTGTGAATGTGGAGTTGGTGGCATGTGAAACCCGCATGTGGAGCATTCGTTTGTGTGGGATGCTGACCAAACTTCATTTCAGTCGTAGCCAAAGAAACGGCACTAAGCATAGAGTGTGAAAACTGAGTTTCCTTGAGAGCTGCTTGGAAGCCTGATGGTGTGTGAAGTTAGTGAGCCAAATGGAGTTGTTCTCCCACAAGAACCACTCGGCTGATCCTTCTTCAATATGCCCTTCACCAACATGCAGTGTTTCCTTGATTGAATTAGCTCTCACACCAATATTTGCGTCTAGAGCCTTTGCATTGAGGGCTATCTGAAAACGGCTGTGGCGCTGAAGTTGCCTGTGAATGTGGAGTTGGTGGCATGTGAAACCCGCATGTGGAGCATTCGTTTGTGTGGGATGCTCTACCAGGTTCATTCCTAGATAATGCACTCAAAGGGCACTAAGCATAGAGTGTGAAAACTGAGTTTCCTTGAGAGCTGCTTGGAAGCCTGATGGTGTGTGAAGTTAGTGAGCCAAATGGAGTTGTTCTCCCACAAGAACCACTCGGCTGATCCTTCTTCAATATGCCCTTCACCAACATGCAGTGTTTCCTTGATTGAATTAGCTCTCACACCAATATTTGCGTCTAGAGCCTTTGCATTGAGGGCTATCTGAAAACGGCTGTGGCGCTGAAGTTGCCTGTGAATGTGGAGTTGGTGGCATGTGAAACCCGCATGTGGAGCATTCGTTTGTGTGGGATGCACTCCAAGCTTCATTTCAGTCCTAGGCACTCAAACGGCACTAAGCATAGAGTGTGAAAACTGAGTTTCCTTGAGAGCTGCTTGGAAGCCTGATGGTGTGTGAAGTTAGTGAGCCAAATGGAGTTGTTCTCCCACAAGAACCACTCGGCTGATCCTTCTTCATTATGCCCTTCACCAACATGCAGTGTTTCCTTGATTGAATTAGCTCTCACACCAATATTTGCGTCTAGAGCCTATGCTTTGAGGGCTATCTGAAAACGGCTGTGGCGCTGAAGTTGCCTGTGAATGTGGAGTTGGTGGCATGTGAAACCCGCATGTGGAGCATTCGTTTGTGTGGGATGCTGACCAAGCTTCATTTCAGTCCTTTGCACACAAAGAGCACTAAGCATAGTGTGTGAAAACTGAGTTTCCTTGAGAGCTGCTTGGAAGCCAGATGGTGTGTGAAGTTAGTGAGCCAAATGGAGTTGTTCTCCCACAAGAACCACTCGGCTGATTCTTCTTCAATATGCCCTTCACCAACATGCAGTGTTTCCTTGATTGAATTAGCTCTCACACCAATATTTGCGTCTAGAGCCTTTGCTTTGAGGGCTATCTGAAAACGGCTGTGGCGCTGAAGTTGCCTGTGAATGTGGAGTTGGTGGCATGTGAAACCCGCATGTGGAGCATTCATTTGTGTGGGATGCTCTAACAGGTTCATTCCTAGATAATGCACTCAAAGGGCACTAAGCATAGAGTGTGAAAACTGAGTTTCCTTGAGAGCTGCTTGGAAGCCTGATGGTGTGTGATGTTAGTGAGCCAAATGGAGTTGTTCTCCCACAAGAACCACTCGGCTGATCCTTCTTCAATATGCCCTTCACCAACATGCAGTGTTTCCTTGATTGAATTAGCTCTCACACCAATATTTGCGTCTAGAGCCTTTGCATTCAGGGCTATCTGAAAACGGCTGTGGCGCTGAAGTTGCCTGTGAATGTGGAGTTGGTGGCATGTGAAACCCGCATGTGGAGCATTCGTTTGTGTGGGATGCTGACCAAAATTCATTTCAGTCCTAGGCACTCAAAGGACACTAAGCATAGAGTGTGAAAACTGAGTTTCCTTGAGAGCTGCTTGGAAGCCTGATGGTGTGTGAAGTTAGTGAGCCAAATGGAGTTGTTCTCCCACAAGAACCACTCGGCTGATCCTTCTTCAATATGCCCTTCACCAACATGCAGTGTTTCCTTGATTGAATTAGCTCTCACATAATTATTTGCATCTAGAGCCTTTGCATTGAGGGCTATCTGAAAACGGCTGTGGCGCTGAAGTTGCCTGTGAATGTGGAGTTGGTGGCATGTGAAACCCGCATGTGGAGCATTCGTTTATGTGGGATGCTCTCCAAGCTTCATTTCAGTCCTAGGCACTCAAAGGGCACTAAGCATAGAGTGTGAAAACTGAGTTTCCTTGAGAGCTGCTTGGAAGCCTGATGGTGTGTGAAGTTAGTGAGCCAAATGGAGTTGTTCTCCCACAAGAACCACTCGGCTGATCCTTCTTCAATATGCCCTTCACCAACATGCAGTGTTTCCTTGATTGAATTAGCTCTCACACCAATATTTGCGTCTAGAGCCTTTGCATTGAGGGCTATCTGAAAACGGCTGTGGCGCTGAAGTTGCCTGTGAATGTGGAGTTGGTGGCATGTGAAACCCGCATGTGGAGCATTCGTTTGTGTGGGATGCACTCCAAGCTTCATTTCAGTCCTAGGCACTCAAAGGGCACTAAGCATAGAGTGTGAAAACTGAGTTTCCTTGAGAGCTGCTTGGAAGCCTGATGGTGTGTGACGTTAGTGAGCCAAATGGAGTTGTTCTCCCACAAGAACCACTCGGCTGATCCTTCTTCAATATGCCCTTCACCAACATGCAGTGTTTCCTTGATTGAATTAGCTCTCACACCAATATTTGCGTCTAGAGCCTTTGCATTGAGGGCTATCTGAAAACAGCTCTGGCGCTGAAGTTGCCTATGAATGTGGAGTTGGTGGCATGTGAAACCCGCATGTGGAGCATTCGTTTGTGTGGGATGCTGACCAAGCTTCATTTCAGTCCTTGGCACACAAAGAGCACTAAGCATAGAGTGTGAAAACTGAGTTTCCTTGAGAGCTGCTTGGAAGCCTGATGGTGTGTGAAGTTAGTGAGCCAAATGGAGTTGTTCTCCCACAAGAACCACTCGGCTGATCCTTCTTCAATATGCCCTTCACCAACATGCAGTGTTTCCTTGATTGAATTAGCTCTCACACCAATATTTGCGTCTAGAGCCTTTGCATTGAGGGCTATCTGAAAACGGCTGTGGCGCTGAAGTTGCCTGTGAATGTGGAGTTGGTGGCATGTGAAACCCGCATATGGAGCATTCGTTTGTGTGGGATGCACACCAAGCTTCATTTCAGTCCTAGGCACTCAAAGGGCACTAAGCATAGAGTGTGAAAACTGAGTTTCCTTGAGAGCTGCTTGGAAGCCTGATGGTGTGTGAAGTTAGTGAGCCAAATGGAGTTGTTCTCCCACAAGAACCACTCGGCTGATCCTTCTTCAATATGCCCTTCACCAACATGCAGTGTTTCCTTGATTGAATTAGCTCTCACACCAATATTTGCGTCTAGAGCCTATGCTTTGAGGGCTATCTGAAAACGGCTGTGGCGCTGAAGTTGCCTGTGAATGTGGAGTTGGTGGCATGTGAAACCCGCATGTGGAGCATTCGTTTGTGAGGGATGCTGACCAAGCTTCATTTCAGTCCTTTGCACACAAAGAGCACTAAGCATAGTGTGTGAAAACTGAGTTTCCTTGAGAGCTGCTTGGAAGCCTGATGGTGTGTGAAGTTAGTGAGCCAAATGGAGTTGTTCTCCCACAAGAACCACTCGGCTGATTCTTCTTCAATATGCCCTTCACCAACATGCAGTGTTTCCTTGATTGAATTAGCTCTCACACCAATATTTGCGTCTAGAGCCTTTGCTTTGAGGGCTATCTGAAAACGGCTGTGGCGCTGAAGTTGCCTGTGAATGTGGAGTTGGTGGCATGTGAAACCCGCATGTGGAGCATTCGTTTGTGTGGGATGCTCTACCAGGTTCATTCCTAGATAATGCACTCAAAGGGCACTAAGCATAGAGTGTGAAAACTGAGTTTCCTTGAGAGCTGCTTGGAAGCCTGATGGTGTGTGACGTTAGTGAGCCAAATGGAGTTGTTCTCCCACAAGAACCACTCGGCTGATCCTTCTTCAATATGCCCTTCACCAACATGCAGTGTTTCCTTGATTGAATTAGCTCTCACACCAATATTTGCGTCTAGAGCCTTTGCTTTGAGGGCTATCTGAAAACGGCTGTGGCGCTGAAGTTGCCTGTGAATGTGGAGTTGGTGGCATGTGAAACCCGCATGTGGAGCATTCGTTTGTGTGGGATGCTGACCCAGATTCATTTCAGTCCTAGGCACTCAAAGGGCACTAAGCATAGAGTGTGAAAACTGAGTTTCCTTGAGAGCTGCTTGGAAGCCTGATGGTGTGTGACGTTAGTGAGCCAAATGGAGTTGTTCTCCCACAAGAACCACTCGGCTGATCCTTCTTCAATATGCCCTTCACCAACATGCAGTGTTTCCTTGATTGAATTAGCTCTCACATCAATATTTGCGTCTAGAGCCTTTGCATTGAGGGCTATCTGAAAACGGCTGTGGCGCTGAAGTTGCCTGTGAATGTGGAGTTGGTGGCATGTGAAACCCGCATGTGGAGCATTCGTTTATGTGGGATGCTCTCCAAGCTTCATTTCAGTCCTAGGCACTCAAAGGGCACTAAGCATAGAGTGTGAAAACTGAGTTTCCTTGAGAGCTGCTTGGAAGCCTGATGGTGTGTGAAGTTAGTGAGCCAAATGGAGTTGTTCTCCCACAAGAACCACTCGGCTGATCCTTCTTCAATATGCCCTTCACCAACATGCAGTGTTTCCTTGATTGAATTAGCTCTCACACCAATATTTGCGTCTAGAGCCTTTGCATTGAGGGCTATCTGAAAACGGCTGTGGCGCTGAAGTTGCCTGTGAATGTGGAGTTGGTGGCATGTGAAACCCGCATGTGGAGCATTCGTTTGTGTGGGATGCTGACCAAACTTCATTTCAGTCGTAGCCAAAGAAACGGCACTAAGCATAGAGTGTGAAAACTGAGTTTCCTTGAGAGCTGCTTGGAAGCCTGATGGTGTGTGAAGTTAGTGAGCCAAATGGAGTTGTTCTCCCACAAGAACCACTCGGCTGATCCTTCTTCAATATGCCCTTCACCAACATGCAGTGTTTCCTTGATTGAATTAGCTCTCACACCAATATTTGCGTCTAGAGCCTTTGCATTGAGGGCTATCTGAAAACGGCTGTGGCGCTGAAGTTGCCTGTGAATGTGGAGTTGGTGGCATGTGAAACCCGCATGTGGAGCATTCGTTTGTGTGGGATGCTCTACCAGGTTCATTCCTAGATAATGCACTCAAAGGGCACTAAGCATAGAGTGTGAAAACTGAGTTTCCTTGAGAGCTGCTTGGAAGCCTGATGGTGTGTGAAGTTAGTGAGCCAAATGGAGTTGTTCTCCCACAAGAACCACTCGGCTGATCCTTCTTCAATATGCCCTTCACCAACATGCAGTGTTTCGTTGATTGAATTAGCTCTCACACCAATATTTGCGTCTAGAGCCTTTGCATTGAGGGCTATCTGAAAACGGCTGTGGCGCTGAAGTTGCCTGTGAATGTGGAGTTGGTGGCATGTGAAACCCGCATGTGGAGCATTCGTTTGTGTGGGATGCACTCCAAGCTTCATTTCAGTCCTAGGCACTCAAACGGCACTAAGCATAGAGTGTGAAAACTGAGTTTCCTTGAGAGCTGCTTGGAAGCCTGATGGTGTGTGAAGTTAGTGAGCCAAATGGAGTTGTTCTCCCACAAGAACCACTCGGCTGATCCTTCTTCATTATGCCCTTCACCAACATGCAGTGTTTCCTTGATTGAATTAGCTCTCACACCAATATTTGCGTCTAGAGCCTTTGCATTGAGGGCTATCTGAAAACAGCTCTGGCGCTGAAGTTGCCTGTGAATGTGGAGTTGGTGGCATGTGAAACCCGCATGTGGAGCATTCGTTTGTGTGGGATGCTCTCCAAGCTTCATTTCAGTCCTTGGCACACAAAGAGCAGTAAGCATAGAGTGTGAAAACTGAGTTTCCTTGAGAGCTGCTTGGAAGCCTGATGGTGTGTGAAGTTAGTGAGCCAAATGGAGTTGTTCTCCCACAAGAACCACTCGGCTGATCCTTCTTCAATATGCCCTTCACCAACATGCAGTGTTTCCTTGATTGAATTAGCTCTCACACCAATATTTGCGTCTAGAGCCTTTGCATTGAGGGCTATCTGAAAACGGCTGTGGCGCTGAAGTTGCCTGTGAATGTGGAGTTGGTGGCATGTGAAACCCGCATGTGGAGCATTCGTTTGTGTGGGATGCACACCAAGCTTCATTTCAGTCCTAGGCACTCAAAGGGCACTAAGCATAGAGTGTGAAAACTGAGTTTCCTTGAGAGCTGCTTGGAAGCCTGATGGTGTGTGAAGTTAGTGAGCCAAATGGAGTTGTTCTCCCACAAGAACCACTCGGCTGATCCTTCTTCAATATGCCCTTCACCAACATGCAGTGTTTCCTTGATTGAATTAGCTCTCACACCAATATTTGCGTCTAGAGCCTATGCTTTGAGGGCTATCTGAAAACGGCTGTGGCGCTGAAGTTGCCTGTGAATGTGGAGTTGGTGGCATGTGAAACCCGCATGTGGAGCATTCGTTTGTGTGGGATGCTGACCAAGCTTCATTTCAGTCCTTTGCACACAAAGAGCACTAAGCATAGTGTGTGAAAACTGAGTTTCCTTGAGAGCTGCTTGGAAGCCAGATGGTGTGTGAAGTTAGTGAGCCAAATGGAGTTGTTCTCCCACAAGAACCACTCGGCTGATTCTTCTTCAATATGCCCTTCACCAACATGCAGTGTTTCCTTGATTGAATTAGCTCTCACACCAATATTTGCGTCTAGAGCCTTTGCTTTGAGGGTTATCTGAAAACGGCTGTGGCGCTGAAGTTGCCTGTGAATGTGGAGTTGGTGGCATGTGAAACCCGCATGTGGAGCATTCGTTTGTGTGGGATGCTCTAACAGGTTCATTCCTAGATAATGCACTCAAAGGGCACTAAGCATAGAGTGTGAAAACTGAGTTTCCTTGAGAGCTGCTTGGAAGCCTGATGGTGTGTGACGTTAGTGAGCCAAATGGAGTTGTTCTCCCACAAGAACCACTCGGCTGATCCTTCTTCAATATGCCCTTCACCAACATGCAGTGTTTCCTTGATTGAATTAGCTCTCACACCAATATTTGCGTCTAGAGCCTTTGCATTGAGGGCTATCTGAAAACGGCTGTGGCGCTGAAGTTGCCTGTGAATGTGGAGTTGGTGGCATGTGAAACCCGCATGTGGAGCATTCGTTTGTGTGGGATGCTGACCAAAATTCATTTCAGTCCTAGGCACTCAAAGGACACTAAGCATAGAGTGTGAAAACTGAGTTTCCTTGAGAGCTGCTTGGAAGCCTGATGGTGTGTGAAGTTAGTGAGCCAAATGGAGTTGTTCTCCCACAAGAACCACTCGGCTGATCCTTCTTCAATATGCCCTTCACCAACATGCAGTGTTTCCTTGATTGAATTAGCTCTCACATAATTATTTGCATCTAGAGCCTTTGCATTGAGGGCTATCTGAAAACGGCTGTGGCGCTGAAGTTGCCTGTGAATGTGGAGTTGGTGGCATGTGAAACCCGCATGTGGAGCATTCGTTTATGTGGGATGCTCTCCAAGCTTCATTTCAGTCCTAGGCACTCAAAGGGCACTAAGCATAGAGTGTGAAAACTGAGTTTCCTTGAGAGCTGCTTGGAAGCCTGATGGTGTGTGAAGTTAGTGAGCCAAATGGAGTTGTTCTCCCACAAGAACCACTCGGCTGATCCTTCTTCAATATGCCCTTCACCAACATGCAGTGTTTCCTTGATTGAATTAGCTCTCACACCAATATTTGCGTCTAGAGCCTTTGCATTGAGGGCTATCTGAAAACGGCTGTGGCGCTGAAGTTGCCTGTGAATGTGGAGTTGGTGGCATGTGAAACCCGCATGTGGAGCATTCGTTTGTGTGGGATGCACTCCAAGCTTCATTTCAGTCCTAGGCACTCAAACGGCACTAAGCATAGAGTGTGAAAACTGAGTTTCCGTGAGAGCTGCTTGGAAGCCTGATGGTGTGTGACGTTAGTGAGCCAAATGGAGTTGTTCTCCCACAAGAACCACTCGGCTGATCCTTCTTCAATATGCCCTTCACCAACATGCAGTGTTTCCTTGATTGAATTAGCTCTCACACCAATATTTGCGTCTAGAGCCTTTGCATTGAGGGCAATCTGAAAACGGCTGTGGCGCTGAAGTTGCCTGTGAATGTGGAGTTGGTGGCATGTGAAACCCGCATGTGGAGCATTCGTTTGTGTGGGATGCACTCCAAGCTTCATTTCAGTCCTAGGCACTCAAACGGCACTAAGCATAGAGTGTGAAAACTGAGTTTCCTTGAGAGCTGCTTGGAAGCCTGATGGTGTGTGAAGTTAGTGAGCCAAATGGAGTTGTTCTCCCACAAGAACCACTCGGCTGATCCTTCTTCAATATGCCCTTCACCAACATGCAGTGTTTCCTTGATTGAATTAGCTCTCACACCAATATTTGCGTCTAGAGCCTTTGCATTGAGGGCTATCTGAAAACAGCTCTGGCGCTGAAGTTGCCTGTGAATGTGGAGTTGGTGGCATGTGAAACCCGCATGTGGAGCATTCGTTTGTGTGGGATGCTGACCAAGCTTCATTTCAGTCCTTGGCACACAAAGAGCACTAAGCATAGAGTGTGAAAACTGAGTTTCCTTGAGAGCTGCTTGGAAGCCTGATGGTGTGTGAAGTTAGTGAGCCAAATGGAGTTGTTCTCCCACAAGAACCACTCGGCTGATCCTTCTTCAATATGCCCTTCACCAACATGCAGTGTTTCCTTGATTGAATTAGCTCTCACACCAATATTTGCGTCTAGAGCCTTTGCATTGAGGGCTATCTGAAAACGGCTGTGGCGCTGAAGTTGCCTGTGAATGTGGAGTTGGTGGCATGTGAAACCCGCATATGGAGCATTCGTTTGTGTGGGATGCACACCAAGCTTCATTTCAGTCCTAGGCACTCAAAGGGCACTAAGCATAGAGTGTGAAAACTGAGTTTCCTTGAGAGCTGCTTGGAAGGCCTGATGGTGTGTGAAGTTAGTGAGCCAAATGGAGTTGTTCTCCACAAGAAACCACTCGGCTGATCCTTCTTCAATATGCCCCTTCACCAACATGCAGTGTTTCCTTGATTGAATTAGCTCTCACACCAATATTTGCGTCTAGAGCCTATGCTTTGAGGGCTATCTGAAAACGGCTGTGGCGCTGAAGTTGCCTGTGAATGTGGAGTTGGTGGCATGTGAAACCCGCATGTGGAGCATTCGTTTGTGAGGGATGCTGACCAAGCTTCATTTCAGTCCTTTGCACACAAAGAGCCACTAAGCATAGTGTGTGAAAACTGAGTTTCCTTGAGAGCTGCTTGGAAGCCTGATGGTGTGTGAAGTTAGTGAGCCAAATGGAGTTGTTCTCCCACAAGAACCACTCGGCTGATTCTTCTTCAATATGCCCTTCACCACCATGCAGTGTTTCCTTGATTGAATTAGCTCTCACACCAATATTTGCGTCTAGAGCCTTTGCTTTGAGGGCTATCTGAAAACGGCTGTGGCGCTGAAGTTGCCTGTGAATGTGGAGTTGGTGGCATGTGAAACCCGCATGTGGAGCATTCGTTTGTGTGGGATGCTCTACCAGGTTCATTCCTAGATAATGCACTCAAAGGGGCACTAAGCATAGAGTGTGAAAACTGAGTTTCCTTGAGAGCTGCTTGGAAGCCTGATGGTGTGTGACGTTAGTGAGCCAAATGGAGTTGTTCTCCCACAAGAACCACTCGGCTGATCCTTCTTCAATATGCCCTTCACCAACATGCAGTGTTTCCTTGATTGAATTAGCTCTCACATCAATATTTGCGTCTAGAGCCTTTGCTTTGAGGGCTATCTGAAAACGGCTGTGGCGCTGAAGTTGCCTGTGAATGTGGAGTTGGTGGCATGTGAAACCCGCATGTGGAGCATTCGTTTGTGTGGGATGCTGACCCAGATTCATTTCAGTCCTAGGCACTCAAAGGGCACTAAGCATAGAGTGTGAAAACTGAGTTTCCTTGAGAGCTGCTTGGAAGCCTGATGGTGTGTGACGTTAGTGAGCCAAATGGAGTTGTTCTCCCACAAGAACCACTCGGCTGATCCTTCTTCAATATGCCCTTCACCAACATGCAGTGTTTCCTTGATTGAATTAGCTCTCACATCAATATTTGCGTCTAGAGCCTTTGCATTGAGGGCTATCTGAAAACGGCTGTGGCGCTGAAGTTGCCTGTGAATGTGGAGTTGGTGGCATGTGAAACCCGCATGTGGAGCATTCGTTTGTGTGGGGATGCTCTACCAGGTTCATTTCAGTCATAGCTAAAGAAAGGGCACTAAGCATAGAGTGTGAAAACTGAGTTTCCTTGAGAGCTGCTTGGAAGCCTGATGGTGTGTGAAGTTAGTGAGCCAAATGGAGTTGTTCTCCCACAAGAACCACTCGGCTGATCCTTCTTCAATATGCCCTTCACCAACATGCAGTGTTTCCTTGATTGAATTAACTCTCACACCAATATTTGCGTCTAGAGCCTTTGCATTGAGGGCTATCTGAAAACGGCTGTGGCGCTGAAGTTGCCTGAGAATGTGGAGTTGGTGGCATGTGAAACCCCGCATGTGGAGCATTCGTTTGTGTGGGATGCTCTACCAGGTTCATTTCAGTCCTAGCCATACAAAGGGCACTAAGCAGAGAGTGTGAAAACTGAGTTTCCTTGAGAGCTGCTTGGAAGCATGATGGTGTGTGACGTTAGTGAGCCAAATGGAGTTGTTCTCCCACAAGAACCACTCGGCTGATCCTTCTTCAATATGCCCTTCACCAACATGCAGTGTTTCCTTGATTGAATTAGCTCTCACACCAATATTTGCGTCTAGAGCCTTTGCATTGAGGGCTATCTGAAAACGGCTGTGGCGCTGAAGTTGCCTGTGAATGTGGAGTTGGTGGCATGTGAAACCCGCATGTGGAGCATTCGTTTGTGTGGGATGCTCTACCAGGTTCATTCCTAGATAATGCACTCAAAGGGCACTAAGCATAGAGTGTGAAAACTGAGTTTCCTTGAGAGCTGCTTGGAAGCCTGATGGTGTGTGACGTTAGTGAGCCAAATGGAGTTGTTCTCCCACAAGAACCACTCGGCTGATCCTTCTTCAATATGCCCTTCACCAACATGCAGTGTTTCCTTGATTGAATTAGCTCTCACACCAATATTTGCGTCTAGAGCCTTTGCATTGAGGGCTATCTGAAAACGGCTGTGGCGCTGAAGTTGCCTGTGAATGTGGAGTTGGTGGCATGTGAAACCCGCATGTGGAGCATTCGTTTGTGTGGGATGCTGACCAAAATTCATTTCAGTCCTAGGCACTCAAAGGACACTAAGCATAGAGTTGTGAAAACTGAGTTTCCTTGAGAGCTGCTTGGAAGCCTGATGGTGTGTGAAGTTAGTGAGCCAAATGGAGTTGTTCTCCCACAAGAACCACTCGGCTGATCCTTCTTCAATATGCCCTTTCACCAACATGCAGTGTTTCCTTGATTGAATTAGCTCTCACATAATTATTTGCATCTAGAGCCTTTGCATTGAGGGCTATCTGAAAACGGCTGTGGCGCTGAAGTTGCCTGTGAATGTGGAGTTGGTGGCATGTGAAACCCGCATGTGGAGCATTCGTTTATGTGGGATGCTCTCCAAGCTTCATTTCAGTCCTAGGCACTCAAAGGGCACTAAGCATAGAGTGTGAAAAACTGAGTTTCCTTGAGAGCTGCTTGGAAGCCTGATGGTGTGTGAAGTTAGTGAGCCAAATGGAGTTGTTCTCCCACAAGAACCACTCGGCTGATCCTTCTTCAATATGCCCTTCACCAACATGCAGTGTTTCCTTGATTGAATTAGCTCTCACACCAATATTTGCGTCTAGAGCCTTTGCATTGAGGGCTATCTGAAAACGGCTGTGGCGCTGAAGTTGCCTGTGAATGTGGAGTTGGTGGCATGTGAAACCCGCATGTGGAGCATTCGTTTGTGTGGGATGCACTCCAAGCTTCATTTCAGTCCTAGGGCACTCAAAGGGCACTAAGCATAGAGTGTGAAAACTGAGTTTCCTTGAGAGCTGCTTGGAAGCCTGATGGTGTGTGACATTAGTGAGCCAAATGGAGTTGTTCTCCCACAAGAACCACTCGGCTGATCCTTCTTCAATATGCCCTTCACCAACATGCAGTGTTTCCTTGATTGAATTAGCTCTCACACCAATATTTGCGTCTAGAGCCTTTGCATTGAGGGCAATCTGAAAACGGCTGTGGCGCTGAAGTTGCCTGTGAATGTGGAGTTGGTGGCATGTGAAACCCGCATGTGGAGCATTCGTTTGTGTGGGATGCACTCCAAGCTTCATTTCAGTCCTAGGCACTCAAACGGCACTAAGCATAGAGTGTGAAAAACTGAGTTTCCTTGAGAGCTGCTTGGAAGCCTGATGGTGTGTGAAGTTAGTGAGCCAAATGGAGTTGTTCTCCCACAAGAACCACTCGGCTGATCCTTCTTCAATATGCCCTTCACCAACATGCAGTGTTTCCTTGATTGAATTAGCTCTCACACCAATATTTGCGTCTAGAGCCTTTGCATTGAGGGCTATCTGAAAACAGCTCTGGCGCTGAAGTTGCCTATGAATGTGGAGTTGGTGGCATGTGAAACCCGCATGTGGAGCATTCGTTTGTGTGGGATGCTGACCAAGCTTCATTTCAGTCCTTAGCACACAAAGAGCACTAAGCATAGAGTGTGAAAACTGAGTTTCCTTGAGAGCTGCTTGGAAGCCTGATGGTGTGTGAAGTTAGTGAGCCAAATGGAGTTGTTCTCCCACAAGAACCACTCGGCTGATCCTTCTTCAATATGCCCTTCACCAACATGCAGTGTTTCCTTGATTGAATTAGCTCTCACACCAATATTTGCGTCTAGAGCCTTTGCATTGAGGGCTATCTGAAAACGGCTGTGGCGCTGAAGTTGCCTGTGAATGTGGAGTTGGTGGCATGTGAAACCCGCATATGGAGCATTCGTTTGTGTGGGATGCACACCAAGCTTCATTTCAGTCCTAGGCACTCAAAGGGCACTAAGCATAGAGTGTGAAAACTGAGTTTCCTTGAGAGCTGCTTGGAAGCCTGATGGTGTGTGAAGTTAGTGAGCCAAATGGAGTTGTTCTCCCACAAGAACCACTCGGCTGATCCTTCTTCAATATGCCCTTCACCAACATGCAGTGTTTCCTTGATTGAATTAGCTCTCACACCAATATTTGCGTCTAGAGCCTATGCTTTGAGGGCTATCTGAAAACGGCTGTGGCGCTGAAGTTTGCCTGTGAATGTGGAGTTGGTGGCATGTGAAACCCGCATGTGGAGCATTCGTTTGTGAGGGATGCTGACCAAGCTTCATTTCAGTTCTTTGCACACAAAGAGCACTAAGCATAGTGTGTGAAAACTGAGTTTCCTTGAGAGCTGCTTGGAAGCCTGATGGTGTGTGAAGTTAGTGAGCCAAATGGAGTTGTTCTCCCACAAGAACCACTCGGCTGATTCTTCTTCAATATGCCCTTCACCAACATGCAGTGTTTCCTTGATTGAATTAGCTCTCACACCAATATTTGCGTCTAGAGCCTTTGCTTTGAGGGCTATCTGAAAACGGCTGTGGCGCTGAAGTTGCCTGTGAATGTGGAGTTGGTGGCATGTGAAACCCGCATGTGGAGCATTCGTTTGTGTGGGATGCTCTACCAGGTTCATTCCTAGATAATGCACTCAAAGGGCACTAAGCATAGAGTGTGAAAACTGAGTTTCCTTGAGAGCTGCTTGGAAGCCTGATGGTGTGTGACGTTAGTGAGCCAAATGGAGTTGTTCTCCCACAAGAACCACTCGGCTGATCCTTCTTCAATATGCCCTTCACCAACATGCAGTGTTTCCTTGATTGAATTAGCTCTCACACCAATATTTGCGTCTAGAGCCTTTGCTTTGAGGGCTATCTGAAAAACGGCTGTGGCGCTGAAGTTGCCTGTGAATGCGGAGTTGGTGGCATGTGAAACCCGCATGTGGAGCATTCGTTTGTGTGGGATGCTGACCCAGATTCATTTCAGTCCTAGGCACTCAAAGGGCACTAAGCATAGAGTGTGAAAACTGAGTTTCCTTGAGAGCTGCTTGGAAGCCTGATGGTGTGTGACGTTAGTGAGCCAAATGGAGTTGTTCTCCCACAAGAACCACTCGGCTGATCCTTCTTCAATATGCCCTTCACCAACATGCAGTGTTTCCTTGACTGAATTAGCTCTCACATCAATATTTGCGTCTAGAGCCTTTGCATTGAGGGCTATCTGAAAACGGCTGTGGCGCTGAAGTTGCCTGTGAATGTGGAGTTGGTGGCATGTGAAACCCGCATGTGGAGCATTCGTTTATGTGGGATGCTCTCCAAGCTTCATTTCAGTCCTAGGCACTCAAAGGGCACTAAGCATAGAGTGTGAAAACTGAGTTTCCTTGAGAGCTGCTTGGAAGCCTGATGGTGTGTGAAGTTAGTGAGCCAAATGGAGTTGTTCTCCCACAAGAACCACTCGGCTGATCCTTCTTCAATATGCCCTTCACCAACATGCAGTGTTTCCTTGATTGAATTAGCTCTCACACCAATATTTGCGTCTAGAGCCTTTGCATTGAGGGCTATCTGAAAACGGCTGTGGCGCTGAAGTTGCCTGTGAATGTGGAGTTGGTGGCATGTGAAACCCGCATGTGGAGCATTCGTTTGTGTGGGATGCTGACCAAACTTCATTTCAGTCGTAGCCAAAGAAACGGCACTAAGCATAGAGTGTGAAAACTGAGTTTCCTTGAGAGCTGCTTGGAAGCCTGATGGTGTGTGAAGTTAGTGAGCCAAATGGAGTTGTTCTCCCACAAGAACCACTCGGCTGATCTTTCTTCAATATGCCCTTCACCAACATGCAGTGTTTCCTTGATTGAATTAGCTCTCACACCAATATTTGCGTCTAGAGCCTTTGCATTGAGGGCTATCTGAAAACGGCTGTGGCGCTGAAGTTGCCTGTGAATGTGGAGTTGGTGGCATGTGAAACCCGCATGTGGGAGCATTCGTTTGTGTGGGATGCTCTACCAGGTTCATTCCTAGATAATGCACTCAAAGGGCACTAAGCATAGAGTGTGAAAACTGAGTTTCCTTGAGAGCTGCTTGGAAGCCTGATGGTGTGTGAAGTTAGTGAGCCAAATGGAGTTGTTCTCCCACAAGAACCACTCGGCTGATCCTTCTTCAATATGCCCTTCACCAACATGCAGTGTTTCGTTGATTGAATTAGCTCTCACACCAATATTTGCGTCTAGAGCCTTTGCATTGAGGGCTATCTGAAAACGGCTGTGGCGCTGAAGTTGCCTGTGAATGTGGAGTTGGTGGCATGTGAAACCCGCATGTGGAGCATTCGTTTTGTGTGGGATGCACTCCAAGCTTCATTTCAGTCCTAGGCACTCAAACGGCACTAAGCATAGAGTGTGAAAACTGAGTTTCCTTGAGAGCTGCTTGGAAGCCTGATGGTGTGTGAAGTTAGTGAGCCAAATGGAGTTGTTCTCCCACAAGAACCACTCGGCTGATCCTTCTTCATTATGCCCTTCACCAACATGCAGTGTTTCCTTGATTGAATTAGCTCTCACACCAATATTTGCGTCTAGAGCCTTTGCATTGAGGGCTATCTGAAAACAGCTCTGGCGCTGAAGTTGCCTGTGAATGTGGAGAAGGTGGCATGTGAAAACCCGCATGTGGAGCATTCGTTTGTGTGGGATGCTCTCCAAGCTTCATTTCAGTCCTTGGCACACAAAGAGCAGTAAGCATAGAGTGTGAAAACTGAGTTTCCTTGAGAGCTGCTTGGAAGCCTGATGGTGTGTGAAGTTAGTGAGCCAAATGGAGTTGTTCTCCCACAAGAACCACTCGGCTGATCCTTCTTCAATATGCCCTTCACCAACATGCAGTGTTTCCTTGATTGAATTAGCTCTCACACCAATATTTGCGTCTAGAGCCTTTGCATTGAGGGCTATCTGAAAACGGCTGTGGCGCTGAAGTTGCCTGTGAATGTGGAGTTGGTGGCATGTGAAACCCGCATGTGGAGCATTCGTTTGTGTGGGATGCACACCAAGCTTCATTTCAGTCCTAGGCACTCAAAGGGCACTAAGCATAGAGTGTGAAAACTGAGTTTCCTTGAGAGCTGCTTGGAAGCCTGATGGTGTGTGAAGTTAGTGAGCCAAATGGAGTTGTTCTCCCACAAGAACCACTCGGCTGATCCTTCTTCAATATGCCCTTCACCAACATGCAGTGTTTCCTTGATTGAATTAGCTCTCACACCAATATTTGCGTCTAGAGCCTATGCTTTGAGGGCTATCTGAAAACGGCTGTGGCGCTGAAGTTGCCTGTGAATGTGGAGTTGGTGGCATGTGAAACCCGCATGTGGAGCATTCGTTTGTGTGGGATGCTGACCAAGCTTCATTTCAGTCCTTTGCACACAAAGAGCACTAAGCATAGTGTGTGAAAACTGAGTTTCCTTGAGAGCTGCTTGGAAGCCAGATGGTGTGTGAAGTTAGTGAGCCAAATGGAGTTGTTCTCCCACAAGAACCACTCGGCTGATTCTTCTTCAATATGCCCTTCACCAACATGCAGTGTTTCCTTGATTGAATTAGCTCTCACACCAATATTTGCGTCTAGAGCCTTTGCTTTGAGGGGCTATCTGAAAAACGGCTGTGGCGCTGAAGTTGCCTGTGAATGTGGAGTTGGTGGCATGTGAAACCCGCATGTGGAGCATTCGTTTGTGTGGGATGCTCTAACAGGTTCATTCCTAGATAATGCACTCAAAGGGCACTAAGCATAGAGTGTGAAAACTGAGTTTCCTTGAGAGCTGCTTGGAAGCCTGATGGTGTGTGACGTTAGTGAGCCAAATGGAGTTGTTCTCCCACAAGAACCACTCGGCTGATCCTTCTTCAATATGCCCTTCACCAACATGCAGTGTTTCCTTGATTGAATTAGCTCTCACACCAATATTTGCGTCTAGAGCCTTTGCATTGAGGGCTATCTGAAAACGGCTGTGGCGCTGAAGTTGCCTGTGAATGTGGAGTTGGTGGCATGTGAAACCCGCATGTGGAGCATTCGTTTTGTGTGGGATGCTGACCAAAATTCATTTCAGTCCTAGGCACTCAAAGGACACTAAGCATAGAGTGTGAAAACTGAGTTTCCTTGAGAGCTGCTTGGAAGCCTGATGGTGTGTGAAGTTAGTGAGCCAAATGGAGTTGTTCTCCCACAAGAACCACTCGGCTGATCCTTCTTCAATATGCCCTTCACCAACATGCAGTGTTTCCTTGATTGAATTAGCTCTCAC
This sequence comes from Ochotona princeps, assembly GCF_030435755.1. NCBI lineage: Eukaryota > Metazoa > Chordata > Mammalia > Lagomorpha > Ochotonidae > Ochotona > Ochotona princeps. The sequence goes on from NW_026701695.1 coordinate 46,845, forward strand.
ATAATTATTTGCATCTAGAGCCTTTGCATTGAGGGCTATCTGAAAACGGCTGTGGCGCTGAAGTTGCCTGTGAATGTGGAGTTGGTGGCATGTGAAACCCGCATGTGGAGCATTCGTTTATGTGGGATGCTCTCCAAGCTTCATTTCAGTCCCTAGGCACTCAAAGGGCACTAAGCATAGAGTGTGAAAACTGAGTTTCCTTGAGAGCTGCTTGGAAGCCTGATGGTGTGTGAAGTTAGTGAGCCAAATGGAGTTGTTCTCCCACAAGAACCACTCGGCTGATCCTTCTTCAATATGCCCTTCACCAACATGCAGTGTTTCCTTGATTGAATTAGCTCTCACACCAATATTTGCGTCTAGAGCCTTTGCATTGAGGGCTATCTGAAAACGGCTGTGGCGTTGAAGTTGCCTGTGAATGTGGAGTTGGTGGCATGTGAAACCCGCATGTGGAGCATTCGTTTGTGTGGGATGCACTCCAAGCTTCATTTCAGTCCTAGGCACTCAAACGGCACTAAGCATAGAGTGTGAAAACTGAGTTTCCGTGAGAGCTGCTTGGAAGCCTGATGGTGTGTGACGTTAGTGAGCCAAATGGAGTTGTTCTCCCACAAGAACCACTCGGCTGATCCTTCTTCAATATGCCCTTCACCAACATGCAGTGTTTCCTTGATTGAATTAGCTCTCACACCAATATTTGCGTCTAGAGCCTTTGCATTGAGGGCAATCTGAAAACGGCTGTGGCGCTGAAGTTGCCTGTGAATGTGGAGTTGGTGGCATGTGAAACCCGCATGTGGAGCATTCGTTTGTGTGGGATGCACTCCAAGCTTCATTTCAGTCCTAGGCACTCAAAACGGCACTAAGCATAGAGTGTGAAAACTGAGTTTCC